>NC_046645.1:2302500-2330000 GCF_900324485.2 Mastacembelus armatus | reverse complement strand
TTTATTTTTTAGTGTACACATATCTGCATGCCCATGTGCATGTGTGGGTGAATGGAAAAAAAAGAGGGCAAAATGGAAACCTCAGCAAAAATAAAAACCTCTAAACAAAGAAAGAATATTCTGTAAAATTCCAAATCGATGTTTATGACAGCTTGCTCTGCTCGGCTTCCTGTCCCAGTCGCAGGGTGACAGGTGACACTTATATTGAGGACAAGGAGCCTGATAAGGCTGCAGAGAGATAAGTGAAGCTCCAGTTGTCATCTCTGTGGTTTCCTGTGACAATTCGCCATTTACACCTCTGTCTACAGTAACATCAGGCAACCTTACAACATGGTGAACTCTCAGGCTGCATCGTGATACTTTGCTTTGTCTCATCTCTGTAAGAATTCATCTTTAGTAGCAGGCCCAGTCATCAACTTATTTTCTTGCTAGAGCCTCATTTAGCATACCATGAGTCAGATACTTAACACTGCTGTGAATGTGGGCCCCCACCCCACTCAACCCTTTTGCCACACTGTATGCTTTTTCAATGAGACCCATTGTGCATAGAGACTTGAAACATATTTTTGGAACCTTTCTGTCAAAGGGTCTCCTAGATTCTGGCATGAGAGCACATGGGGCTGGTGAACGGGCACTGTATTGCCCATATGTAGGCAGACTTTTAAAAATGCAAGTCAAAGCTCCCTGTCTGAAAGAGACCCAGTGTTGCACCGCCATATATTTTCCAAAGTCGGGAAGGCTGTTGTCATGCACGATTTCCAGTCCTAGCAGGAGTAAAGAGGTCTCTGAAACATCACTTCAAGGTTTCAGCCCACGCATCTGTTTCCCTGAAAGCTTTTGTTTGTGTTGTGTAAGGGCACATTTGGTTTTCTGAGGCACTCGAGAGAGGTGACTTTTGCTAAGCTTCAGTTTTGCTTAGGCGGTGTGCTGCATAGGCAGGTGTGATTTCAAGATGCGTGCCTCCAAAGTTGGTGGCTTAGTGTATATGCTAAAAAACCACAAGATCAAAGAGTACTGCTGTGAATCTAGTTCATACAAAACCTGCCTTTTTGGTCGTCTTTGTTCTTCTTTCCCTCCTTTTCCCATGAGATATGTGACACTGTTGTAGTAATGCTGAACCTCGGTTTTGCCAGGTTATCATTTTACTCTTTATTCATTAAAAATGTACTCCATTATAATATTATAGTTGACCTAGCAACCACTCTCTCACACAGACACATGGCCTGTAGTCTAGTCTCTAAGATATTTTGCTGAAAGCAACCCCTCTTATTTTAAACTAGTGATTTCATCAGTGTGGAACTCATACAGACACAGACTCTAGATTCACATACTGCATGAGGGCAACTGGCAGACAAGGGACTACATGATGAATGGGACTGTTGTATTTAGGAGGACATTTGGTTCCACTACTATACTTCAGTCTGGCCCAGATTAGAAGGTTTTTTTATGTCCCATAAGTGAATAATTGTCAGAAATATTTAAGACACTCATACATAGTAGTATACATTGTCGAGATGCAAGACCAGGTCATGTTTCAAGTATTTTCCTTTACCATTGCAGTGCTAACAGCAAAAATAATATGCAGATTTTGCATAGTTTTATGAACTCTGTCTCACTTTTTAATCTGTTTAACTGCGAATCTTTGTCTTCCCAAATTTCTGGGTTTTATTTAACTTCAAAATGCTACAGAGTAGCTGAAATGTACTGTCTTATTCTCTGCACTACTTTGGAGCTTTGAACTAACAACATGGCAACAGTACAGATTTGGATTTTAATCACACACAATGCTAATTAAACCCCCACCCCATCAAACCCATCAACAACAATGTGTCTTAAACGCACATCTTCTCTCCTTCTCCCATCTGTCCTGCAGGCAGTGGCCCCATCCAGCTGTGGCAGTTTCTTCTGGAGCTGCTGACCGACAAGTCTTGCCAGTCCTTCATCAGCTGGACAGGAGACGGCTGGGAGTTTAAGCTTTCTGACCCAGATGAGGTGAGAGGTCACGAACCCACCGGTCACTGGCACACGTGCTGGGAGGTCTTAAGTAGTTAGCCAGATGAACGAAATATCTTCTTTCTTCCTAAAAGCATTTGCATGCCTTGTTTGACTCCATTAATGTCTTTGGAAGGTTTTACTTCAGGTTTTGCAGCAGTGGTGATTTATTTTAAAATAACTGATCATGACATGTCTTGAACTGCTTATTCCCTGTGTTATTTTTTAGGTTGCTCGGAGGTGGGGCAAAAGGAAAAACAAGCCCAAGATGAACTATGAGAAGCTCAGCCGTGGCCTGCGCTACTACTATGACAAGAATATCATCCACAAAACATCTGGGAAACGCTACGTCTACCGCTTTGTCTGTGACTTAAAAAGCCTGCTGGGGTACACTCCTGAAGAGCTGCACGCAATGTTGGATGTAAAGCCAGATACGGACGAGTGAAAGCAGAAATAAAAGAGGAAGTGAAGACAAAAGTAAAGGAACAACATGGACTGGGGCTCATAAAGTGGTCTTAACTGTTTGATAGAGTCGGTAAACCATTTCTTTTGGGGACCAAAATGTTTTTAACGACTAACTGTGGTCTTTGTCAACTTCAAGCTCCTGTCTCTCAGACCATGTTTTCAAAACAAGGCACAATCCAAAAGCCTGTATTCATACCCTGTTGCATTTGAGATGTGTGTGTGTGCGTGTGTGTGTGTGTGTTAGCGTGTATGCACACGTGTGTGAGCGTGTGTATGTGTGATATGTACTGGAATTATTTAGCAGCTCGAGGCAGACGGAGCGCTGTCGGGTAGAGATTCTGTTCTGCCGAAGTAGCACAGGGGGGACATGAAAAATTGTGAGAGAACTGAAAGAGCAAAATAAAACCATTTCATGATTGAGGTAAACTGGGAGCAGGCAGAACCTTTGAGCTAAGAAAACGGTTGCCAAAATGTAAAAACCGATGTGAGGAAGGTATAATGTCATATTTACATACGTGCTCGCTGTTTCTGTCAACTGTTTGGTAAGGAGAGAGTTTTCAGCTTGGACCAAAAAGTGTTGTTTATAATTTGTTGTTTAAGGAGCTTATGCCAGTATTGTATTATTGATGATGAGAACACCCAATGTTAAACTATCAGGCATATATCTGAAAGAGTATTTTTCTTAAGTTGTCAAATAAGGTATTGAAGTGGAACCAAACCTTAGATGCCATTCGAAGATTAACCGTTCTGTTCTCTAGGAGCCTTTAACTGAAATGTGCTGATTTGTTATCAGACAACACTATAGGCAGAGGCCCTCAGCTTTGTAGGTTAGGATTAATCATACCAGGAGTGTCTGATAGACAGACAACTGAAAGTAACCGTTGCTTTTGAAACTGACGCTTTCACCTTTATGTATGTTTGCCACCTTGTTAGAGACACATATTGTGACTGAAACTTATGCATTTTTGCATATACCACCAGTATTAGCAAACTGTAGACAATCTGTGTGGGGAAATTCAGGAGTCTTTGGTAAGAAAAGTTGTTTAACGTGCAGATTTGTTGCATAATTTGTCAGTTCACTGTCCACGTTAATGTTGCTTTAGAAGTGTTTGAATAGTCTGTGTCAACAATACAATCACACATTAAGTGAGGGAATGATTTGACCAAATCCTAAGAATGTCAGATTATTTTTTTCTTTTTGTTACGCAGCACGTTAGCCGTGAAGAAGTGGCTGCAGCAGAGTGTGAAGGTACAGTGTAGGAAAAAGGGACGGGCAATAGCAAAATGTTGACTAGAGAGAGAAGTTGTATGGGACTGAAAGGAAGCTGTGGATCCTGCAGGTATTGATCACCTGTAAGGTCTGATAGAGAATGGCTGACAGAAGTGATGCAAGTTTGCTTGGAGGTTTGCGTTACATGTGTTGTGTACTTAATTTCCCACTGCCATCAAGGTTGGATGCAGCGTTCAGCTGACACTTGAATGCAAATCAGTGGCAGGTTCATTTGTATTTCATTTGTAGGTTTGTGCTACTTACCTACAAATAAGAGTTCATTTCATAGATACTAACTCATGTATTATTCCACACCTTGGTGTGCAGTTTGCTCCAAATACATGCGTAAAGATTCACTTTACATTACATTACAATTGAGCAAATTGGCACCAGTTTCCTCCCAACAGTGGGACCAGTAGCTGTACACTGGCCTTATGGGAAATGCCAAAGTCAAATATCATAGAATACAATGTTATTGTTTACAGTGGCTGAATGTTACCCATATGGATGAAAATAGCTTTTGAGATGTCTATTTGTACAGACTGTATTTCATAAAGCTTTATTGAGACCAAGATTAAACAAATAAGCAGGGGACAAAGCAGGAATAATAACCAAAACTCATGTGAGGTCTTTGACCATAGTGCTTTGGGTATCGTCCACAATGATGGAAGACAGGGACCAGAAAACGCTCACATTTTTGCCAAGTGTTGACTTATCTTTTATCTTTTGTTAATAAGTTGAAAAGCACACAGCTTTAGGAAGAGACATGAGAAAGTTCTTCGCTGGTTCCCACTGAGCGCAGAAAAGAAATGCTGTATATGTTCATAATGTTCAACTGGTAACAAGCTTATTTACAATTAGCCACCTCTTGCTCACAAACCTTCATCCATGTGTGTCATCCCATTAAAAAAAAAGAAAAAACTAAAGTAATAAGTCATACACTGCACTGTACTTTCATTCTTTTCTGCATGTTGGCGTCGAGGTTTCAAAACACTGTTTGGTTTTGTTTAGGTCGTATTTCTCTGATGTCAGTGATTTGTGTTAAAGAGAGCTTTACAGATTGTTAAACATATTTGTAACAGTTGCCAGTGCCCTGAAAGGTTTTATGTTCCCAACACAACACAAGCTCATAGTGTTATGCTGAAAAACAAAAGCATTGATTCACTTAAAACGTTAATGTTTTGAAAATTATTTTGTCAGGAAAAAAAAACTGTTAACTGTCAGAATTTATTGCAGGTATTAATGAAACCTAGTCATGCAAGTGTATACACACAGTTTGTGGCATATGCATAGCTCAGAATGGATTCCGAAGGAAAAAACCTTTTTGTTTTGAATATTGTTTTTGTATATTTTATAGTGTCTCTGTATTTTTGTTATGAGATCATTTTTATTGTATTTAGTTCACAAACATTTGAATATTTTTCAATAATTTATATTTTATAAGACAAGATGCAGACAGCTGGTGCTTTCATGGGAATTTTAAGGTAGCGCAGGACAAAATAATGTAGCGATTTTTTTTGTTTGTTTTGTTTTGTTTTGTTTTTTTAAGTTCTTTTTTATATAGTAAATAGACCTGTCTGCTGATGCTGGCCCATCAATGATTTCTGCTGGAAAGGTTTTATAAACTGTAGCTTCTATTTCTAAAATGTACCTAATGTTCTTCAAAATGTTATAAAATATATGTGAACAAAGATTTCATAACTGTATGTGGTGTTTTAATTCATAAACATATCACATCATTTATTCTATATAAAAATTACATTTATTAGTACTGTTATGTCATATTACTACTATTATATGCCACACTAATATAGTGTATTATTATTATACTTGGCTAGTTTTGCTAAAATGTTTAAATATTATGAATGTAATCATTGAGGTTTATTTTACAGTTTTTTAAGGTAGCATGGTAGTACTTTAGACAAAAGAAATCTTGTGGTATAAGTTGATTTTGAAATCAGATTCAACTCAAAAGTTCCTAAACCACTATTATGCGCAATATTAAATCATCAGAAACATACACTGAACAGGAAGTAATATATTAAGTCATGGAAGAACTTTGATCAGATACTTTATATTATAAATATATTTATTTTTTTTTCATTACAAGGACATTATATATATATATATATAGATAGATATATAGATGAGGGATGAATAAAGTATATATCCATCTATCTATATATATTGATAGATGCGTACATACACATGGTTTCAATAAATATTTGATACTGCAACAGTCTCTAATACAAAGTGGCACCAGTTTATTAAACAAATCTGACCTTTATTTAAATTGACACATTGGTGCGTCAAAGGGGGCCCAGGTTCCCCTTTGAAATCCACGTGGGCCTTGGTGTGTCCCAGTTTTAATGAGTGTGTACCATGCACACTGATGTGGTGAAGTCAAAATGGAACCAGCACACTGGGGCCCATTCATGTGTTTGTAACCCCAGGCTCATATAAATTCCAACGTAGATAGAAAACATACAGGGTTATGGCCTGCTGCCCCAAACTGCACAGCTGTTTGGCCCTGCTGCAGCAGTCTAGGGACAAGGCCAAAATACAGGTCCAGTGGATCAGGTTGTTTTTCCATTTTAGAAAAGAGCCTGAGTGTAGAAACGAAACACAAAATATTCTAAAACATCGGAAACACTGAACCAGATTTAGAAAATTGTATTTAGTTTGTGACAAATTACACACACACACACACACACAGTATAAATCACATAAAACAGAGTATACATACACGACTGATTATATATAGGCCAAAGCAAATACAATAGGACTGTCTTCTGTCAAAATCCAACACGTTTTCTCCTGGTGGAACTGTTCGCCGTGTTCTTGGCAGAGGTAAATCTGAGGTTACCCAGGTGGTTCTTCTCCTGTTCCACCTCCCTCACTCTGACTGGGCTGATGATCCAGACCAGACGTGATGGCTAGGCAGGTTTTTAAATACTTGCCCCAGCAGTGCACGCCCTGACAAACATGGAACAAAATCCAAACCATTACAATGCCGTTCATACCTACTTATTCCACATCCAAACCCAGACACAAAGCTGACACACACTGACATAGCTTGACAGATTTCTCCCCTTTTTGTGCACCTCATTCAAAGAAAGCTTACACTATTTAAAAGTGAAAGACGAGAGAGAGAGAGAGAGAGAGAGAGATAAAAAGAAGAGGAAGTGTGTGCAGAAAGTGAGAACTGTCACACCTGGCAATCACAGAACGATTTGATTTCTGCCTATGGACAAAAAAATAAAAAAAAAATCACCTCCTGTCAACAGCAACTTACAGCTCTCTTGACACTGCAGTGCAGCTCGTTTGTTAGAATTCAAACCTAAATATTTATCTAAAGTATTTCACCAAGCTACGTTTGTCTCCCTCATGTAGCCCTAACATGACTGAGAGATACAGGGAAGTTAGAAAATAACTAGCTAATTATCAGGGACAAGTAAAATATTGAATTTCTAGAATGCATGTATTAGGTAAAACTGACATAACTGCCCACTGATTTCTTCTCATCTGTCTGTTGCACTGAAAGATGTGTGGTTCATAAGTCTGTATACGTCTTTGAGCTTCTCCATGTCGGCTCACGACCAATTTCAAGCAGCATCTATTATGGTAGGGTATATAATACTTCTGTTATTTGCATTTAGCCATTTTTTCACACTTACTTCCCCTGGGCCACTTTTAAAAAAACACTCCCAGCTCTAAAGCCTCAAGTCATTAAACAAACAGATTACAAAGGTTGCATTTCATAGTATACTTTAAGATGAGATACAGGAAGCTGAAAACATTAGCACTGATATACTGAAAATCTGCAGCAGCTTGATGCGTGGAGTATCACTCGGCTACAATGACAACAAGGTGACAGTGTTTTAGGGCATTACCGTGTGGGAGTAAACAAATATCAGCAGAAGAAGAATGGAAACTGACTTATCAATGACAACTGACTGCAAAGCAAACTGTGTCTGTGACCGGAGGTCTGGGAGAAATCACAACAATCAGAACGTTTAATCAAATTACTAACCTTTGTACGAGGACAGTGATATTTAATGCTTCGAATATTCAGAGCTCAGTAGCAGAGCTTTCTGGTACGCTCCATTACTTTCCAACAACATACAGTAACATTGGAATGAGATGATAGACAGCAATGTGCTCGTGCCCAATTACAAATCTGTCTTAGCAGAATTGAAAACATGTGGCAGTTAGCAGGCACAAAGTTTTTGTAGTCCTGACACAGCAATTTGTGATGGACTTAGTAAATCTGTCCTTGTGTGTCTTAAACCCATCACATGTTTAGAGTTGATGAACAGCAGCAGAGAAAAAGACTGTTCTGTGCTACAGTGTGTGTTTGTCTGCACATGAGAATGTTACACCACAGACCATCTGAGTGAAGTGGTTCTTCTCACTCCATCAGTAGTAACATGTTAATGACAGTGCAGCCTGACCATATTGTCTAGAAAAGTATTTCAGGGACTCTGAAGTTATGAAACAATGGGTGTCCTGATATTACAAAGTCAAGTGTTAGTGTCAGTTTGTCGTGTGATGCTTTAACACACTACAATCTATGTTCACAGATTCTGCTCTGATAGAGCTGAAACAACTAAATCTACCCTCAGTCTGCTTCATGGAAAGAGGATCCATGTGACGCACGAGAGACCAGCTCAGTGGTTCCATTACGCAGAGAAATGGTGAAATATGGACAGTGTGTCCCCGAGGACCCTGATGGTCCGACTCAAGACACAGTTGACTGGGTTATATGCATGTCTTATTGCCCTTCATGGCTGATGTGGACCATTAAGGACTCCAGTGATTTCCAGGGACTAGTGTCTTCTCAAATCTGACCCTTCTCATGGATTTGGGAAAGAGAGGGGGGGAGACTAGAGCTGGTTTGGTCTATTGTCATAACTTTTGTGCACTAATGCATCGCGAATATGAATATGTCCAGACTAGTCACTGTGAGGCTGTTCAGACTTCATTCTGTCTGCTTGTGTAACGTTACCGTGTTGTTGGATCCAGCGCCTTAACTCTGATCTGATTCTACTGGTCTCGTCCCTGTCTCCACCACCGGCCTCCCAGTCCCCGTCGTCGCCGGCCTCTTAGTCTCCGTCACCGGCCTCCCACGGCCGCCCAGTCTCCGTCGCCGACATCCCAGTCCCCGTCGCCGTCCTCCCAGTCTCCTTCGCCGGCCTCCCAGTCCCCGTCGCCGGCCTCCCAGTCCCCGTCTCCGGCCTCCCAGTCTCGGTCGCCGGCCTCCCACGGCCTCCTAGTCTCCGTCGCTGGCCTCTTAGTCTCCGTCACCGGCCTCCCAGTCCCCGTCGCCGGCCTCCCAGTCTCGGTCGCCGGCCTCCCAGTCTCGGTCGCCGGCCTCCCACGGCCGCCCAGTCTCCGTCGCCGACATCCCAGTCCCCGTCGCCGGCCTCCCAGTCTCCTTCGCCGGCCTCCCAGTCCCCGTCGCCGGCCCCCCAGTCTCCGTCGCCTGCCTCCCAGTCCCCGTCGCCGGCCTCCCAGTCTCGGTCGCCGGCCTCCCACGGCCGCCCAGTCTCCGTCGCCGACATCCCAGTCCCCGTCGCCGGCCTCCCAGTCTCCTTCGCCGGCCTCCCAGTCCCCGTCGCCGGCCCCCCAGTCTCCGTCGCCGGCCTCCCAGTCCCCGTCGCCGGTCTCCCAGTCTCCTCCGCCGGCCCCCCAGTCTCGGTCGCCGGCCCCCCCAGTCTCGGTCGCCGGCCCCCCCAGTCTCGGTCGCCGGCCTCCCACGGCCGCCCAGTCTCCGTCGCCGGCCTCCCAGTCTCCTTCGCCGGCCTCCCAGTCCCCGTCGCCGGCCCCCCAGTCTCCGTCGCCGGCCTCCCAGTCCCCGTCGCCGGCCTCCCAGTCTCCTCCGCCGGCCTCCCAGTCCCCGTCGCCGGCCTCCCAGTCTCGGTCGCCGGCCCCCCAGTATCCGTCGCCGGTCTCCCAGTTTCTGCTGCCAACCTCTCAGCCTCCGCAGCCTCCTCAGACGGCTCCCCAGCAGCTGACCTCCGAGTCCCCACTGTCACTAACTGCGACAGAGGCTCGTGCCATCTGGCAGGAACTCGAGGCTCAGTCTCCAGTCCCGCAGGCTCGACGCCGGCGACGACGCCGTCAGAAAAGGCCGACTTCATCTCCAGACCCGAAGTCCAAGACTCCAGACCCACAGTCCGAGTATCCAGCGCCCCTGTCACTTCTGCCGAGTCCCAAGTTCCGCCCGAGTCCCAAGCTCCATGACCTCAGTGTGCCGACGGCCGCGTCCCCGCACAATCTATGACAAAGACTAGTTAGGTGGCTGCATAAAAAATGAAAAAGTGGCCAGGACTTTTAGTTTAATACCAAAAATCTTGACTTTTGCTTTTTTTTTTTTTATTCCATAAATATCATTTTCTGCAGAGGACTGAGAATCTGAAGTCAGCTCTCACTAATAGTCTCCCTTCCCTAGACTCCAATATCAGTGGACTTGGATTGAGTTATTTTTGGAAGAAATAAATGACTGTATGGTCTTGGGCTTTAATAGCAGAAATTAACATTCTTATTGAACAGAATACAAATGAAACATAATGGTGAGAGAAAAACAAAAAAAGTTTTTCTTACCTAAAGAACCTTTGGTCTCAAGGTTTGTCACCCACACTAAACCTCTCCTGGTCCTCGCCTTCTCTCATTCATTGTGTTGTTGTGTCTGAGACGTGTTGAACCACATGTCTTGGCAGGTGTGGCGACTGTATTATCCAGGCTTATGAAGGGCAGATCCAGGGCACCCCCTGCTTTGGATAGTAATTTGCATTTTTATTGCCATTGTCATATCCTCAGTTAATACACCATTGACTCCCAGAGCCACCCCTGGACCCAAAGGCATCACCTTGCTATCCCACCTGAAATGAGAGTGCTTACTGCTTACCTAGGTACCGGTCGACCTGGCATTCTGGGACGGAAATGGAGTGTCCTCTCATGTTAATGTGGACTTTCCATTAGGGAAGATGATTGATTTGTGCTGTGCTGATGCTGTGAATAGGCAATAGACTGACACAATAAAAGAGTGAGATGGGGCTTTGTGTGCAGGTGAGGCCATATGTGAACTAGAGTGTGACTGAATCAGGTTGCTGATGGGAGACGGGAGGTGAGGGGAGAGAAGAGGGGGTTTGCTGGGGATGAAGACAAAGAGATGGAAGGTTGAATATGGGAGAGTTGAGGTTAGGGGTGAAAAGGAGTGGAGAGTTTAGACGTGCAGAGGCAAAGGGAGACGAGTGGTGGGAGAAGGCAAAGGTGTGGACGCTCTCAGCTGCATTCATTTTAAAACACTGTCTCCAAACTAGCAAAGAGAGAAGGTCTTTAAGTCAGCTTCCTTTCCTTCCACAATATTAGTCTTAGCTTTCCTTTTGTGAGGCAATTGAATTACTATGTGAAAGCCATTTTGTTTGAAATGTATAAGTCTATATGTAGGCAAGTGTCTCTAAGAAACACTGCTATAGTGTTTGCACAAGCACTAAGAGAGAGAATGAGAGTCCAGCTGGATTCAAACAGGTTTTGGTTACTGTCCAGTTGAACAAGCAAATGTTTTCTCTTTTCTTTTACTGTGAGTCGACTGGGATTCAGCAACTTTCCCAGGACATCTGCTCCCAACGCCCACGTTTGAACCCTCATCCAATAAGAATACGCCTTTCACCCCTAAGACCAATGGGTGCCGTGCCGCGATTGGCTGCCCGGGCCAGGGCCCAGAAAGGGAAGGCTGAGCCCTGAGAATTTTCCGAAAAATTTTCTTCTCGGTCTTGGCTTTTGCCAACATCTGCTTCCAATCAACATTAGTGAAAAGTCTGCTTCTCTTTCCCCCTGCTGTCTGGGTTACACACACACACACACACACACACACACACACACACACACACACACACACACACACAAGGCATCCTTTTACCTACAGCTTTCTTGTTTTAACCATCAGGCATATTTTGTTGAAGAGGTGTTGATCAGCAATAATGTTGGTCACCACTTCTCTAAAGTACTTTCAGAATAATACAAGAATGAGACTCAAATTAATTGATGAATTACTGGGAAAAAAACTGGAAACAGAACACTATTTTCACATGCACACAATGTTCACGTCCTTGTAACTGCGCCCCTCAGCACTTCATCTGACCCTTTCATGAGAAAGTAGCACTAAGGGTCAACTTCCTTCACCACAAGTGGCAGTTTCTGCTTTTCCTTCTTTCCTACTTTCTGTCTTTCATTTACAAGTCAGCCCTGCTGTGTGGTCATTAATGTTGCTTCTATTGCAAGACTTTCAACTACAAGTCAACAAACGGCAGAAAACCCTGCTTATTATAGCAGGTACTTTACATGGAATTTCAGAAATAAGCACAGTGATTCACTGCAGCCAAAGAGAAACACTGTGTAAGCAGCAGTTGCTCCAGGTCTTAGCGATCTCTCCCTATTATCAATAAAGGCTGACTGTGTTTTTTCTGCCAGCAAGCTGCTTAATAGGCTTTGGACCCCATGGCTAAACAATCATGGGAGAAATAACTTGGAGGTTATGAGGCTGGTCCAGTGAAATTTGGGAGTTATTACAGTTCCGTGCAAACCGTAGAGGACTATCCTCTACAAATCTGAAAATTTTTCAGATATATGGAACATGGAAAAATACAAGGACTAAGTAATATTATTATAATGGATGAAAAGATACTATTGAGCTTCCAGGATATTTTGACTTGCCATTCCATAAATGCGATTACACCTTCTGTTTTAATTAAGCATTAGTAGTGCCAATAACCACTTTGTGGTTCAACTGTACAATCGCCAGATCTCTGAAAAACTATGTCAGGTGTCTTAAAAATACGTCAAGTTCAGAAAAATACGTCAGGACTGTGAAAAAATACGTCTCCACAGTAGATAAAGATATTAACGGTGGCTGACTGGTTTTGAGCTTCCTCTCCACTGACCTTTGACCTTTAACACTAATGGTTTTGTGGTCTTGCTCCTGCTGGGTAAGGGCTGATTTACAGCGCAGTCTGCACTAAGACTTTTCAGGAGTAATCCTGGGTCAGGCTGAGCTAATAAATCAATAGTGTGCCACTCCAAGATAGATGGTCAGACTAACCTAAAGCTTGCTGCAGTTAGAATTTATGGATATTGTTTTTCTTTCGTTCAAAACCTGTTTTTTTTTCTTACAACTTCTCTCCATCATTATCCTGGGTAAAATGTGGCATTCACTGTCTGTCTGTAATTAAGTAGCTCAATGTGCATCAGCAATGACTTTCTTAAAGCTACACACACGTATGAGAGGAAAGTCATTACCTCAGTTTACCACTTGCTACACAGAATATCACATAATCATATATTATGCAGAATTTTTTCACTCACCCTTTATATCTGCAGAAGTCCCTCTTCAGTCCCAATTACTGACCTGCAATTAACTTTGCCCATACCAAATCTAAATGAATACAGATAGATTAAAAGGTTTGGTAATGCAGAATGAATGGATGTGATGATTAAAGGGATAAGAGGTATGATGGTGCAATGATGACTGAAGGGAAATATGAATGATGTGGGTTAGGAGAGTCAGTCAACATCATCAAATGTAAATAAGCTAAACATAATATATCGAATTATGTCAGTAATGCAGAAATCTGCTGTTTTTTTTATATTGGTACTCATACCACCACTCCATCTTTTCTCCCCAGTCTGTGAATGCTTTTCACCACAGGCTGGCTCCTCACTGGGACTTGTCTGGCTTCCCTTTCTGATTCACTTGCTTCTCCTTGCACATTTTACTGAGCCCTGCACAGCAAACAGAGAGAAAAAGAAAAAAATATGGTCAGTGCACATATGGTCTCCTTACACTAGATGCAATACAGAGGAGGAGGCTGAGGAGAGCCAAACCTCAGCACCTGCTGTCCCACTGTTTGCAGTGAGTCATGAGAACTGGCTGATTATGTGCTTCATGACATGCTGCATGCTCTGTTTTGGCTTACCTTGTAGAGGAGGTGGCTGAGAAACCGCTCCAAACATATGAGCTCAGATAAACCATGATTTCTAAAAAATACATTTAGATGGTACCATGAAAATCTGAAAACAAAGGAACAATAGTTTAGGTGAAGCTGCTTGGCCCTTCAGATCTTGTTCTCGATGCTGATGATGTGAGAATGAACAGCCCAAATGGTACCAAATGGTTTCAGGTTTCTGCACAATTGTTCTGTGCTTTTAAGTGATTTATTTCAAATGTAAAGCACGAATTTCAAATGTCTATTTAGCCACAGGAACAGCATGGGCTTAGAGATGACTGGCTGGTTGGTCGGTTGGTCCATCATTTTGGTCCAGACTGAAATATCTGAACTGCTACAGGATGAGTTTTGCTGCAGACATTTATAGTTCCCAGAGGATAGGTCCTAATAACTCTGATGATCCTATGTTTTAGTGCCACCATGAGGTTGACTTTGGTCGCCTTGAGTGAGACTTGAGTGAGACCTTTCAATGGTTATCAGATCAACTTAAGTTATCAACTTTACTTTGCCCAGGAATTTAGTTTATGATGCAATTACCTGCAAAACATATCTTCATCCGTCTGAGCTGTACATTGCATTTATAGCAAATTAACAAATGTCATGGTCAACCATAAACCTAATGAACACTGCACGTTAGCACTGCCACTGTAAGTGTGTTGGCATGCCGACCTTAGCATGGCGGTGCTGAACAGCTTCAAAGAAGATAACTACACTCGACAGTCTTCTTTCTTACTGTTTATCTGTGGTGCTTTTATGGACACCAGTGGTGTATTTACACTTTAATCACTGGAAAATTTGCTGAACCATAAAAAGAAACTTTCCCAAGCTGATAATGTCTGTAATTATTTGTATTATGCCAAAGCAGGCAGTCTGATTAGGATCGAGTGGATAAACTGTTACAAAAAACCTCACTAATTTTACTTCAAACTTAATGTAGCACTTTGACTAAATCATAGTCAGTTTTAGCTAAAAGCTTTGAGACCAAATTAGATGTAACACCAGTAGTGAGAACAGAATCTAGCAGGTGTATCGCAGATGTTACCTGTGCAGCACCACGATCAGCTCCGCCCTTCTCTGTCCGAACAAATCATTAAATTCTTAGCATAACTGCTGAAGAGCTGTATTGAGTTGGTGATAGTGATATCAGTGATATCATGTGAGTTTCCAGTGCTAATACGTTTTATCTATGGAAATGTGTTTGTGCTTGGCAGCTGGAGGGGACCAAAGAGGTCTGGAGGACAAAAGTAGCCAGTCTGTGATTTTATAGAAAATAAAGCGCTCCTGGGAATCCTGGGTAGAAGACGTTTTTAAACTGAATCGAGCTGGATATAGCTTGGAAAAGCCAGCGTGCAGTAATAATCTGTGACTCAGTGGTTAGTTCCATTTTGAAATGAGTCATTTTTGACGTAATATTTTGTTTGTATACACAAAGTACCAAAGTTTGTCTACTTACCTTTTTACTCTTAGACTCAGGACTGAACCATAATGCAGTTAATGTATATAATACAGATATAATTCATTTTTGGCCCAGTATGTTACAATTGGATATTACAGTAAATAGTTATGCTAAGCTTATGTTATAAAGCCACAAATAATGAAACATAAACTCCTTCAAGAGCTGTCCATGTATTTGATTATCTACAGCGTTTGACAGTTTGCATTAAAACTAAAGAATATAGATATACCATAAGAGGTATCAGCAGACTATTTCTGTCTAAGTCAAAACCACAGGACAGTGGCATTGCTATATTTTTAAATGTGCAGCAAATATCCTGGCAAAACCACTCAGTGAATAATGTCATACCTATATTTACATAAGACTTAAAAACTCTGTGGTTGCTATGTAATCATGTGTTTTCTGTGACTCTGCAATGATGATTTTTTTCAAAATAAAACAATGTGCTCACATCTCCTTGGCCCGTGTGAGAGAGAATGTCATATGATGATGTGCCAAGAAGCTCTTGCTCACATAACCACAAACCATTCCCCCATGCCCCACCCCACAATCGCACTCACACACAAACACACACTGTGGCAATCCCTACTTACCCTGTTTCCCCCTGGTCTCTGACAGTGCACTCTAGATGAAACCTTGGGAGGAAGAGAAACTGCAAAAAATGAGAACATGTTCTGCCCTGGCTTTTTTCCAGGCGTGCTTATCACAGACAACATAAACAGGGCTCTCCTGGTGACTCACAGTTAATGTAAAGCAGACGCATGTTTGGTGCCAACTCGTCACAGCTTCTTTGAGACAATAAAATCTAAAGACGACAAGAGAAAAATATGTCATGTTCAGTGTGGTGGGGTGAAGAGCGTGGGTAAACAGAGGGAGGATAGTGACTGTTCACACGCTGCAGAGGAGAAGAGCGCTCCTCAGGTCACAGAGTTTCCCATGCAAAGATCTGCTCCCTCGCATATGGACACCGAATCAGTTGCAGTCGTTTGGCTAGAACAGTACGCTGAGAGAGTGTGTGCATGTGAACATATAGCAATCATGATTTGTGCTTCTATGTGACTTCTACAGGAAAAAAAAGGGCTTGGAACATTACAGCAGTTTTCCTCTACATAATCTCTTCTCACATGAAACCATTGTGACTGAGTGAAATGATATACCCATTCCCACGTCAAGGTCTTCTGCTGGAGACATCCAAAGGTCTTAAATGATAATGCATTCTAAGCCTAGCGGAAGGTCAATGATCTCCGTTCATTTCTCTTTTCTCTCATATTTTGGCGCTCTCATCCCCTGCGATGGTGTAAAGCTGTTTTTTTTTCTGCGCACGTGTGTGCATGTGTTTGGCTTGTAGGATCTGACACTGCACAGATCCTTCTGCTCTATATCAAATGGGGACTAGCCAGAGGTTTCTCACCAAGCCACCACATAATCTCCCTCATGGCTGTTGTGTAATCTGTAATTCTCAAATTTTAGCCATGCAGCTGGACGAGAGTCATTTAGCTTAAAGTGGTAGTTATAGCAGTAATGTTTCTAAGAACTGCTCGTTGCAAAAGCAGTACAAAAACACACACAGTCATGATGAGTTTGAAAAGCCGGAGCCAGAGAAACCAGAGAAAACAAGGTTGGAAAACAACTGTCAAAGCTTTGTCAAT
The DNA here is from genome assembly GCF_900324485.2 of Mastacembelus armatus. Lineage (NCBI taxonomy): Eukaryota > Metazoa > Chordata > Actinopteri > Synbranchiformes > Mastacembelidae > Mastacembelus > Mastacembelus armatus. The sequence continues at coordinate 2,313,161 of NC_046645.1, read as the reverse complement.
AAAGAACCCTCTCGTGACCCTTTGAGGGAAGCCAAACAGATGTTTACACAGATCTTTCTGAGTGGTAACAAGAAGTCACAATTCAGTGGTGCAACCCAGCTTCACTGACTCCCACCGCTACTTGTGTGGCACTTTCTGTTGGGTCTGAGGCGAGGTGAAACAACATGGCAAAGAAAACATCATGAAGTGAGCTGACCTGACGCTGTGACTGAGAGCTGCATTGATAGGTTTGGAGCCTGGGACGACTGCCTGAGCACGCTCAATGGGACACCCTCCCAGGCTTTTCCCACATCACTGGGGGCCGGGGGCTGAGGCAAGAGGTGGCCTTCTTGCTCCACAGCAATCTTCTGGGCTGTGGCTGGGAAAGACTACAACCCACTGTTCTCACCATCTCCCCCTGTAGTCACTAACCCAGAGCGGGAGAGAGGGAGACAGAAATGGACAGAGAGAGGAAGTAGTACCGAAGGAAAATGTGTCAGGGATTTAGCTCACAATACTGAGTTAGAGGACAGCTGATGCGTGGTGAGAGGGAACCTGCTGTCAGGTGATAACAAACTGAGACAAAGCAGAGTAGTGACTGGCAACAATGACAGTGCGCTTGAATGCTGAGACGTTTACTGTGATGTTGGAGAGATAGCAGCTAATTTGGATAAATGTTTGTTTACGTGTTATAGAAATTGTGTTTATGTCTATTTTCATATGGCTAAACTGTGGTCATTCTTTTCAAATGACTCATCGGGTGACTGTTTAATAACGCAACATGCTTTCACAACATGTGGACCTCATGCTTAAAGTACATTTCTGCTTAAAATGACACAGTTCTAACTGTCCTGTGGGAACTGTGTCATTTTAATGTGTCATACTGTGCGCTTATGATTTTGTGTCGGTCATCGTTAACATTTTACATTTTAAATAGCTGCTTGCTGCTAAAACATAGCTAGAGCCATTCTACTCTATACGCTAATTATTGCTGTCTGTCCATATGTACTTATCATAGTTACATTAATTTGAGCTTGGAAGAAACCTCCAGCAGAACTGGGCTCAGTTTGGGCGGCCATCTGCCTCGACTGGTTGGGGTGAGTGGATAGAGGAGAGAGAAAAGAACAGCAACAATAAACAACAGAATGCACCAACAGACATCAGAGAGAAACCTATTGCATCTAATATTGAATTAAATTCAGTGCTGAGACTATTATTTTCAACATCTGATATTTAATAATCCACATCTGTTCTGTTTTTCTGTTCAATAAGAGGAGTGGTCTTCATTTTTATTAGGTTTTTATGAATAACTCCTCTTGAGTTGACTTCTGATTTATGATTTAGATGTTCGAGGGGGGAGACACAGTCTCTATGTGCTTTGGGGGGTGACGGTTCTAAGGAAACTACAGAGAGGTGTTTTAGAGTCTCTGTGTCCCGGTCCCCACTCTGGATTGTCAAACTTTAGGTCGGCTAATAAACGCGCGCCAGATTTCTAAAGATGAGAGCTGCACCATCCAAAGTGGGATGGATGCTGTCCCTCGTTACCAGACCAGGTTTTCCCCAGAAAGTGGCCCAATTGTCTATGAAGCCCACATCGTTTGCTGGACAGCCAGAGACATGCTGCTGAACATGTCATCACTCAGATTGGGGAAGGGTCCACAGAAAATTAGCAGTCTGACATTATTTTGGCAAAGTTACACACCAACCGATTTTAGTTTTTCGTGTAACCGGGTGTCATTGCTACCAACATCAATAACAATTTTACCATATTTCCAATTAGCCTTAGCCAGCAGCTTCAGGTCTGACTCGATGCGGCTTTGGCCCCAGGAAACATCAAACTATGGTCACTGGAGTCTCTAAATTCATGTTTCTGACTATGGAGCTGCCAATAACCAGAGTCAGTTTCTCATCAGGCGTGTCGCTGTGTGGGGAAAATGTGAACAGGTTGGTGATGAGCTGTGAGCTTCTGCTTAGCAGGATGTTGGACAGCTAACGGGGCTAGGCTGGCTGGTTAGATTCAAAGGTGCGGAGCTGCCAATACAGTGATCCTCTCCTCCAAAGCTACCAGAGGCTCATACTTATTAAAGTGCCATTATCACTGAAGGATGCAGAGGAATAACTAAACATGTGGCACACCGAGCAGGAGGCACAGGGAGAGGCCATGCTAGCAGCTAGCTGAGCTAACTGACAGGCTAACGAGCCGGAACTAACAAGTTAAGTCTGGAAATAGCAACATATACCAAGAAATACTGGACAAAAAAGACGATACTTGACTAGTACATGAATGTGTACAATGTGTACTGGGTTATGCTTTAGGTGTGTTAGAGCGGAGGTAAATGATGTAAATGTAAATGATCTGTACAGAAACACACAACACAACACGCTAAGAACCGGAAGTGATTTCGCTGACCCATGAAACATGTCACCAGGGGAGAAATATGGCAAATATCTAGTACTAGGTATTTGCCGTATTTCTCCCCTGTTTCATTTTTTATTGATTATTGAATTTTTTTCCCAAATACATTGTTTTATAGTCTATTATATATTAAATAGGTAAAACATTATTAGCTGTATTTCTTATGTTAGTATTAATAAATACTACTACTACTACTATATATTAATCATGCATTAGTATTGAGACACACAATAGTGCAGTGGTTGTTGCCCCACTGTTGTTTTGCAGCAGCATGCAAGTGGTGAATGGTGTGAAAAGTGTAAAAGCTATAGATGTGAATGTGAGCGTGGCAACTTTCTGTTTCTGTGTGTCACCCCTGTGATTTCATTGCAGCTTGTACAGGGTGTATCCCACCACTCACCCAGTGTCAGTTGGAATTGGCTCAAGCTTATAAACAGATGGTTGGATGTTGGTTTTATGTTACGTTATATATTGCTCAGATATTCTGCTAACATTTTCTAAAAAAAAAAAATATATATATATATATATATATATATATATATATAATGTATTATTATTATTATATTTACATGAAATCAAATAAATTAGTTTGCTATGCAACTTTACTAAATTTCAATTTATAATCTGCTTACTACTCAAATTACTACTAGTCCTATTAAAAGCTCAATAACTTGTCCAAAGTGATTTTTAGTGGTGTGATGTGACTCAATTCTAAAAATAGTGTAAAATTCAGTTAAAGCAATAATTACAATGAGGAGTGGAGACTTAATCTTGAAATCCTTAAAGTCTGTGCAATGTAACTAAAGCAGCCACAGCACTTTCAGTTTCTGCACACTCAGTCAAGCCTCCCTGTTAGCAGATGAGAACGAGTGGGCGGCAGTGGTAGCGCAGATAAGGCCTGGTGAGCAGGAGAAGATGGGGCGGAGGCAGTCTGTTTTTAGGGTCATTGACCAGGCAACCATTAGCAACTTGTGTTACAGTTGTAAACACAGTGCATTAGGAGTGGAGTGCTCACACATGCATATCAGCATGCACATGCACCCCCTTTCACAGACAGACACACACACACACGCACATGTGCACGTACACAGACAAATACATGCTGAGACACTGGAATGACCAAGAGGATGTACTCTGCTGAATTGACAATCCTCTACACTTTCTGCTTAACTCTCCTCAATAGCTCTCTGCCGCTCTTTTTCGAGCACACACACTCACACACAAACGCAAATACTCACACATGCCCTCACTAAAAGAAGCAAATACAGGAAACCACCTTTATCGCAAACTCCACCCCAAAATTTTTTTTTTTTTGCTGTACCCGCAAAACTGAACACCTTCCACCAGCTTGAGCTAAAGTGTCAGAGCTGTGATGATGGCTCTGGACCACAATCCTTGCCTAAGCAAGTGTTCTGCACAAACACACCCACACAAACCAAGACATCTTTGTTTTGATTGAGGAGAAGGATTATGTCAAAACATGAAGTAATTTTGCCTTGTCCTCCATTTTTAATTAATTTGTTCAGAGTTTATTATTGGGCAATATAAAGGTTCCAACATCTGTATAGTCATTAGTGTAACTTCACCAGCACAGGTTGTATAAACATAATATTCCAACACAGTCATCTCCTCCCGCATAAAATAGGTTGGTTCATGCCCACAGGCCTCTCAGTAGCAATAATGGCAGCTGCTTTGAAAGCAAAGGCTTGATTGTGTTTATTAACGTTACTTATAACTTTAATTATGATGGCAGACGAGCTTTGTTGGGCAATTGTAGGAATGTGGACAGGGTGGATGGTTGGTGGACAAAGCCCAGGACAGGAGACAGGTTTTCTCTTATCTGTTACACATCTACTTGAATTTGGATCCTAAGACACCATTGTCAAGGTGATGGAAACACTGTGGTTCTTGCCAAACACTGGAAAAATAAACAAAACCTGTCTCTCATTTTTGCAATGCAGCAAGAAATATAAATAAATATCTTGGCAGTGATTTTTTTGTATGTGACAATTTTGTGATTTTGCAGATACTTTAAAGGTGAAGTAGCAATCCTGGAAAAAACCAGCAAGAGGAAGCTTGATTTTGAAAGCTAACAACTGAAGAAATCTCAGCATTTAGTTACTTCTCTCCAAAGCCACTCCTCCAGAACACATGAACAAACACTGAGTCTACTGAGGAGTAGTTTTTTTTTTTTTCCAAGAGAGCACCACAGCATCTCTCATGGCTCTTTCAGATGTCATTTGGCAAATGTTAGCGTTGGGCTAATATAGACATAACAGTTATGTTGGCTAACAAATCTCCCCCCAGACAAAACAAAAACAATAATTACCTGTGTAGCAGAAATACAGTCACAATGGCATCACTTTTAAGCCCCTTTTGTCTCTCAGTAAAAAACAGAGTGGTAACATGTCTGCCTGCAATGCCTTGTGGGAGACTCCTGGCTCAAAGATTGACAGGTTAGTTTGAGATGAGTAAAATGACTGATCAGGCTTTTTTCAACCCTGCTGCTGCCCCTGATAATGGATTTTAATATAAATATATATATATATTTAGTTGGTGCATTTGTTTTATTCACTGCCAGCAGGACTTAAGAGAAATTTAATAAAAATAACATAAAACATTGTGAATGAAATCTCCCACCCTACCTTTAATTTCAGATATTTCCTTACTATGCTGATGAAGTCAATCCCAAATCTGTAAATCTTTCTAAAACTGCTATTACAGTACAGTGACATTTCAGGGTAGGGTTGGCAGATGTTTTGGCAACAGGTTGAGCCTTTATTTTTAATTGGTTGAGAGAGAGTCTTATCTACGAGGGCATATATCAGAGGAGCAAGAGTAGACGTTCATCCTCTGACTTGGTTTAGTGACTATCTGTTAACCTGAAAACTGAAACCACTGCTGAGCTCCATGTATACCTGTTAACGAGAGCACAACCAGACTGTGACCTTGCAGTGACACTGAAGGGAACCTAACTTGACTTTTGGGTTGGGCCTACATACATTCTTGCGTTGACATCCAAGGCTTTTAGTTGATGTGATGGCCAAAAGTACCTAGGACTTGATCAAGATGGGGAGACTGAGCTTTCACATTGCCAGCTCCAGATTATGGAACTCTTTCCCTCTCCAAATTAGATTACCTACTAATCTTAGTGCTTTTAAGTCTATTAAAAACATTTTTTTTTTTTGTTTTAGTAAGGCATTTAGTTCTGGTTCTTAATTTTTACCTAGTATCCTGTACTTTCTCTCCCTTCACTGTTTTTATATTGCAGCACTTTGGTTAACTTGTGCCATTTTAAATGTAATAACTTAATTAATAACTTGTAATTAACTTTGATTTGATTTATTAATAGCAGTTGTTACAGTCAGATTGGTTAGTGGTATTTAAAACACACTGAAAACTAATTAACTAATAGCTGACTAACTGAAAACTATTAATAGTAAAAGTATTACTAGCGCCATAACATTTTTTTAAACATGCAGTATTAGTAACAACAGCAATCAGCAGCTAGTTATACACTGCCTGCACATGGGCCTCCAGATGTCCTATCTCTACAGTGAACTTGCCAGTGGCTAGTTAGCCAGCTAAGACCCAGGACAACTTTGCAGTTATAAGAAAGTGTATTTCTCCTCTTTTGAAAGAGCTAACTGCCGCCTCCATACCTCTATAGGAAGCAAGCATTCCTCGAATTGAAAATTAAAAACCCGCTTGGGCTTTTCAGGGACCTCACACAACACAATTCTCACCTTGTTGCATATTTCATACCTTGTTAATTCTAATTAGAACAACATTTACAGGGAGAAATCAGTAAAGAATGCATTCATTACAGCCAAGGAGGTCATGTTTACAAAACGCTGATGAATAATAATAATGTTGTAATTATAGCTGTGGCTTTCCTGTTGAAGAGAGTGTGGTGATTGTGGGGAAATGAGCAATTCTCTATATATTTACAAAAGTTTGCTTTCAATCATGATTAAAATAATGGGGTTAGTCACATACAGTATGTCAATACCCTGTTAGTGCTGACATACCTTTGTTACACACGGAGAATGAAAATAATAGATATGGTCTTATGATAAATCTTCAGTTTCTTCCACTACAAGTTGGATTAAACAAATGCAAAGACACTTTTAAAATAATATTTGGCTAAAGCGTGGTTGGAGCGCTGTGTTGACGGTGGCTTGTGGCCATGTACCAAATTATTTATATCAACTATAAAAGTGTGTTAGAATTAGATGATACTTTTAACGCATGCACACACAATCCCTCCGGAGCCGCTAAACACATGTGCATATGAGTGTAGCAGAGATAAGAGTCATCCCTGGGGTCTACATGTAGGAGCAGTTTATAAATTATCATCTTATACTGGAGCCAGGAAGACATTAATGCAGAGCATCTGTGGGTGTCAAGGGGTAGATCTATGTATTTCTGAGCACCACCATGTTTTTTTATTTACCTGTGAATGAATAAAGAGATGATTTATCAATTCACCTCTTGTGTTCCCATCTCCGTCATCCCCCCTCTCTTCCCTGGAGAATTAATCAGCTGTCTGACACATGCACCGAGGCAGACACGGAGGCAGACAGACGGAGGGAGATGGAAAGAAAGATGCTTTTGGGGGTGGTGAGAGGGATAGGGGTGGCACGAGTCAAATTGGAAACATGTCCTTTCAACATGTCCTATCTTAACATTTTATCTGTGAAAAGAGGCACAAGGGGGGTGACCTCCACGGTTCAAAGGCCTAACTCAATTCAGTGATCAAACCGTGGCCAACTCCTCGCCAGCCGAACCAAATGCAAGGACTGCTGAGAAACAGGAGTGTGGCGCAAAACTCCTCTCTCAACAGCTGTAACACATCCATGACAGAGATGATGAATAACAAAACCTAGAGGGAGACAGGGAAAGGAGAAGGAGAAGGCTTCAAGACTCACTACAACATTTTTTTAAATTGGTGTAGTCATGCAAAACAATGTTAAAGTTAAAATAGATGATCTTTAAATCAAGCAAGGATTGTGGTTGAGTAATGGACTAATATGGGATCTACACAATCCTCCTCACCCTAACACATTTCAACAAGACCAACTGGTGTGTCTGTAAGCCCCATCACCCAGCCTCTATTTTTATCTGGTCACAGGTGGGATTGGATCTGAATGGGGCACCTGATCACCTCTCGCTTTCTCTGTGAGTTGGAGTTTCCTGCACTCAGTCCTAACACTTTCAATTCAAGACACATTTCATCCTTTAGAGGACAAGCGAAAAGCTGGAAATTGAATAAAGCGCTGACAAAGTGTCTGCATTTGTGCATCTGAGTGTCATTTCTATAATGATATGGAAATCCAATAGCTGGGTGAAGAGTGTGTTTTCTTGATCATTATTTACCATGCAAACAAGACGTCCAACGCCAAGACTTGTTTGAAATGAAATGCTTCCAAATCATTTCACAGACCAGCAGCGTCCTGTAAGTAAATAGTTTGAGGTTTTAGTGGTTTAAGTTTCTGTAAAATGCACAATATGACAATATAATACAGTATGATACACTACAAAAAATGTTCAGCGACGACTCTGCAGCTTGACTACATTAAGGGCCCATTCATTTTAAGTGTTAGGGCAAGAAGGGGTCGTGTCTCATGATCCAATGGAAGGGTAGAATACCTCAGACCTAATGGGTTAACCTAACAGGAAACCTGGAGGATACACCCTATTAGGCCTGTACTTCCTGTTACTTTGAGGCATGTACAATTTATGATCCCAGAGGTACGGTGCTCCCCAGTAGATCTGATGGATTTCCTCTTTCGTTTTCCAAAAAAGACCGGAGCCAGAGAATTATATGAAAGAAAAATTAGGAAAAAAAATAAAAAAGGCAGATAAGGTGAATAAAAGAACCATCTGCAGGGCACTCTACAAGGCCTTGTGCCAAACAGTCTGGAAAGAATCACACATCTTGGCAGTACATCCTCTAAATATGCTCTGATCCTTATAATTCAAATGAAATGTAGGAGGATATTAAATAGATCCCGTTGCATGAAAGCCGATGTATATTAGTGCCAGTGCTGTAAGTACAGTAACTCACCAGGAATACACGCTTACTAGAATAACTCAAAATTGATAACAGATTTACATAGAGAGCTTTAGACAGGCAACAATTTCCTTTGCTACCGATATATAGTATCTCACATCTTTGTCACATTGAATTGGCAGTAACTCTGAATAATTCTGTGTCAAATGTACTTTATTTGTCAGTACATTTCCAGATGATTTAACTCTGTTATTGACGTCTTTTCTCTGGAAATGGTTTAAAATGTACAAGTAGAGGAAATGACATAACTGCAACTTGACAGTGACGCAAGAATGAAAAACCACATAGAGACACACTGCTATAGAGCAAAGCAGTGCAAAACTTTATCCCCAGTGGATTATTACACAATTTCAAACATTTGAATGATCTCTATCCCTGCCTAGTTACCTGCTAATGTTGTATCACAGCAAAATGGAAACTAGCCTTCTCATCTAGATAATTACAATCAGTCTTCTTTTAAATCTACTGTGAACAGGAAAAAAAATAATAATGAACTGCTGTTTCTCTGGTGTGATGTAGGGTTCTGGGTTTGTTCTCTGTATGTGTGGGTGAAGAGAAGTGGCACTTACGCATTCGCCAAAACCATCAAACAAAGTCTCTGCGAGCTGTCTGCAGGCTTCAAACACTCACTGCATGATGTAATATGTGCTATGGCTTCTCGTCTTCAGATATCGCTTCGGCTTGCAGCGCTGAGGCCTGGTGTGAGCGGCACCTTCTGCTATGCATTTCAGCAGATGTTATTTTCCGAACATAGACATTAAGTGCATGTTGCTTGGCATGCAAACACAGCACAGTTACAGGAATGTACGAAGGGAGTTGCATGTGTGAATAATCTGTAGTTAAATAGAAATAATAATAAAAAAAAATAAAAGTATTCTGGCTTCTACAATAAACCACAAATGCAATTAAGAAATAATTGAATGAAACTGTGGCAAAAGTGCGTGCCTGCAACTTGAAAGATATGAATTGTCCAAATAAAATTACAGCTTATTCTATCATTGCACCAAAGTGGGCTCAAGAAGCAAGAGGATGAGGAAAGACAGAAAGAAGAAGGGTGAGAGGAAGCAGGAAGTACAGGAGGAATGGGGTTAGGATGACATGGAAGGTGGTTTAGCAGGGAGGAGGGTCGGATGGAAAGTTGGGAGAAGACATATATCAAGAAGAGGAGGATGAGACAAGAGATAGGCAAGCAGTCTCCACTGCTGTCAGAGATGATGGAGTAACTCAGCATCTTCTGAGAGACTGTCTCCGGCCATTATCAAGCTGCAGTAAAACACTGATCCCTGCACTGCCCTGATATAGACCCTGTAGCTCCCACTTTTGCCACTGAAGCAGAAGATCAAAGCCTGCAAGTCCATGGTGACAGTTTAAAAACTAACTTCTACATTGAGGGTGAAGATACAAAAATTTAGGCGTTGATGACAAGTTCATGACACAGGGCATAAGATAACGATTATTGCAGTGTGTGTTGTGGAGCTAGTATGTGTTGAAAGAGAGTGGTGAGAGTGAATCAAAACAGAAAAATTATGGGTTGTAAAGTAAAAAGAATGAGCTGAAAGAAGATCTACAGCTCCACAGAGCTGAGAGTTTCTCCATAGCTGGATGAGAATTATCTTTATCTCTATCAATGGCATCTACACAAGAAGTCACGTGACCCAATGTCAATAAAAAAATAAAAATGATTTAAGTAATTCTAGATAATCCTTCTTCACATACAGTAGTTATTATTACAATGTCTGTTTCCTTCAACAACACCCAGTTTCTTTCAATAACAATCTAACAAAAGTTTTTATAGACGTTACACTGACTCATACACAAGGTTGTGTACGTGTCCAGACTCTAGCATTGTTTATTAAATATCACATCAGATATAAAAGTAATGATGACATTATTGTATATTTAGGTCTGGAATAGCACTTAGTGGAAAAGTGACTTTGGCTGCCATCCAAACTATCTCTTAAAGAAAACAAAGGACATTTTTAGGTATTGAAATAAGCAGTGAATGGAGTCACGTAGGCGTGAATGACTAATATACAGTTTTCTGATTATCCTATATGACTATTTTAGTTGTAACTTAGTACAGCAAATAGAGTACAACTACACAAGGTCCTGTGCATAAAAAGCATTTGGTGAAATCCTTCCATTTGTTCCTCTTGAAGGCCAAAGCACTTACCCTGTATCAAAAATACC
>NC_046645.1:600000-780000 GCF_900324485.2 Mastacembelus armatus | reverse complement strand
CAGTGCTCTGGCTAAAGACCACAAACGGAGCGGCACGCCGCCGTCAGTGTTTTCTTCGTAATATAATCTTTATTACACGCTGCATTTTAATAGGCTGATGGAAGACAAATAATTGTTTTGAGGGGAGCTGAGCTCAGTAATAATTCAATCTTCTCACCACCCAAATCCCCACTCAAACACACTAATGCACATTAATGAGATTTCATAGCTCTTAATGGAAGACAATGGCACTTTGTTTGCAGGTTTGTACAGTCTAGTCACACTTGTGTGTTTAGGTTTATCTTGTGTGTGTCTGGTTTCTGGTCTACCTGCTACATGAACTCACGCATACTTTGCCCATCTGTTGGTGAGGATACACACACAGTTAGCATCAAGGACACATACACACACCATCCATACTGGGTGTTACATAGAGAACCATCCATCATCTAGACCCCCTTAGTCCTAACCAGGGTCCCAGGGATCAGCTGGAGCCTATCCCAGCTCTCTTTGGGTGAAAGGCAGGGGTCCACCCTGGACAGGTCCCCAGTCCATCACAGGGCCACATGGAGACAAACAACCTCACACACTCACACTCACTCCTATGGGCAATTTAGAGTCACCAATCAACCTGACATACATGTTTTTGGACTGTGGGAGGAAACCAGAGTACCTGGAGAAAACCCACACAAGCACAGGGAGAACATGCAGACTCCACACAGAAAGGCCCCTGATGGGTTTCAGACCAGGAACCTTCTTGCTGTGAGGCAACAGTGCTAACCACTAACACACCGTGCTGCCCGGCTGTTATTTAGCTTCTGCCTACTCCATTAAGATGATATTTTTTAGGGAGAAGATATTTTTTAGTTTTAGTCCAGTTTTTGTCCACACCTACTGTGTGTTATATAGAGAACCATGCTCCAGTGTCTTTTGTCCTTGGAGGATGGCAATAAAGCTAAATAATTGAAAGCATTAATATATGTATATATGGATGGAAGCAGCTTTGTGGGGAAGGTCTCTGTTAAGTTATGGCCTTGTTAAAGTGACACTGCTCATTGCCCGTAGTGATTTACCAGGTGTTTGTCACACAACACAAATGAAATGAGCATTATTGTGTGAGCATATTTATTCCAGAGCTTCTAATACACAACCAGGAGTGTAAACCTGACTTGACCCCTGCATTCTGACATTTAGACGAGGACGGCTCAGCCATCTGGTGAACTACCAGCTCTCCTTCCCTCTTCCAAGGCTGTTCACTCTGTATTTTCCTCCATATTCTGTCTGTTCTCACATCTGCACACATGTGAAAACAATGCATGCTCATTTAGGCCTAAATTAATGAACCAAAACAGGAGAGTTCAGGAGGAACCATGGAGCAGTAGTCAGGGACAGTCTCCAAACAATGTGTCTGATTGACAGTGTTTCCAGGAGATCATACAAGGCCTGGATAGGTCTAACCCATCGTGATAGCACCATGCCTTAGTCTGTTAGCCGTTACTGCACAGTGCTGCATATCTTCTCACACACATATGAACCAATATGAATTATGCCCCATACAAATCACTGTTGCTGTAAGTGAGCTATTAGGCAACGGTGATAGCTAACGCGTAGACCCACTGCCTCAGCCTGAAAATCATTACGCAGGAGCATGTATTGTGTGTAACACAGGTAATGCTCTTCTGACTCCTTTGCTGAGTCCACAGCTTTTTCATCATCATTAGGCTGCTGCAGTGATAAAACAAAGCGATGGAGGGATGAGGAGAGAAAGAGGCAAAGAAAGAGAAAGTGAGGTGGTTCTGCAGCAGAGGCATCCTGGGGATTACCTTCACAACTCCCACCTAATAGACTCTCACTGCGTTTAATCACACACACACACACACACTGCACACACACACCATGCACAAGTTTTGTTTTTTTGTGCGTCAATACTTCATGGCATGCTGCATTGATGGTTCCTCACAGAAAAATGTAATTGAGTGTTATGAAAGCCAAAACAAAGGGTCTTTAAGTGTAACACTAGTTCATTATTATCAATATTCACTGAGGGAACTGACATTCAGTTACAAAACCCAACATTTGCTTTGTTTCCACCCCAACTTTTCCCCCTTTAATTCTCCCTTTTTAATCCTCCCGGCATTGTTCTGATCTGATCTGCCTTCATTAACAGCGCAGCCTTGTTAGGTTCCTCGAAATGCTAATCTCGTTAAGAACAATCAAAGCCGCTCGACTTCGAGCTGGCCTCCGTGAAATTAGTGGAGAATAATGACAAAGTTGTTTCTTTTTGAACTCGTTTCATCTTCGCTTCCTTTGTATGTTTCATTTCTTTCTATTTTCTTTATATTTTACACTTCACACATTTGTCTCCAGTGTCTCACTCGGTGAGTTGGTATGTTGGGACTCGGTGTCCTGCTGAAACCTCTGATCTTTCGGACTTTTCTTAAAGTTGTCGCACATCCCCCAGTTTGTTGCTGAAGATAAAATGAGGTGAGAGCTAAAAGGAAAAAGAAAAATGTCATTTGGGCCATAAAAAAGAAAGAGTTACTGTCTATGTGAAAGGGAATTTGTGCAGCTTTTATGTACCTTCATTACCATATTCATCAAGTTTGCTTTTAGCCCTGATTCTTATCTTCTGTCATTAGCTGGGCTACAGTTAGCGAGTCCTTGGGAGCGACCTCTCTGCTTCCTTGCCCTCATTCTTCTTTTATCTCGACAGAAACAGGCGGAGACATCATGCTGGTGTTTAGACCTTCCATCATAAAGCTGATTGGTTATGGTGCTTGACAATGATTGGATTTTAATTGATTAGTTACAACCTAATTGGTTGATAGGCAGCAGCTTAATGAAAATGAGAAGACTTGAAGGGAACTTAGCCTCAGTGTTCATCTGCAGTACTGGAGCAGACATCCATCCATTCATCAATTACCTGATGCTTATCTGGGGCAAACAAGGTATTCCAGATGTTCCCCTGCCCAACAACATCCTCCAGCTCCATCTGGGAAGCAGGAATCCCAGTTTATTCCCAAGCCTGATGAGATATTTCATATCTCCCACGGGGCTACTTCTTGTCTCCTACCAGTTGGAGAGGCCTTGAAAACCTGTAGAGAGGGCACCCAGGAGGTTTCCTTATCAGATGCCTGAACCACCTCAGTTGGTCCTTTTCAATGTGGAGGAGCTGCAGCTCTTTCCCGATATCTGAGCTCAAAGGAGAAAGAACATTCAGCCACTTGTACCTGTGCTCACTGTACAAAGCTCATTCACTCGCTCAGTGTGGGAATACAGATGCACCGGTAAACCGAGAGCTCCCTCTTCAATACAAAGGTCTGGCACAATGACCACGTTACTGCTGATGCTGCACCTCGTTCATGAATGATACCCTGAGAAGGTCATTGCCTCACACTGGGTTCTGCCATGTAGAGTTTCCTAAATGTTAATGTGGAAATAACAGGCGACGTCAGTGTGATTGGAAAATGATTTTAGCTTTTAGCTAACTCTCATTGTTTTTGCTCTTTCATATTCTTCTGAGTTGTGGATCTGTGCATCACTATAAATGCATTTTCAGCCTGAACATGAAATGATTATCGATATTTTAAATTCTGTTCAGCTACCTACAGAAACCACCATCATACCTCTGCCTTGTACACCACCAGCATTAGCTGTTTTACAGCAGGGTCACGTTGGATTCCCACATTCAGTGGGAAAATGCTGGAAATTTATGTCTGTGGGCTGAGGATTTCATCCCCAAACACCCAGTGTAGACCGAGAGTGCTGTTTAGTCTGATAAATAAAGAGCTCATCTCTTGGCAGTCATTAAAGAAATCACTACGTGTGAGCACTGGGGGAGGTATGGTGAGGCAGGAGAGCACTGGTTTTTGTGTAGCACAGCAGTAAACCCACAGCAAAGGGCACAGGCTGCTCACAGCAGTGTGTGTGTGTGTGTGTGTGTGTGTGTGTGTGTGTGTGTGATCTTCTTCCACCACAGTTGTGTGTAGACCTTGTGTTAAACCTACGAAACGAAATAAGGCTTAATCTTTTTCACAACAATGTTCTTAATAATGTCGACAGATTTGAAGACCGTATTGTTTCTGGCATTTTCCACTTTCAGTTTTGGACACTGCTCTTTAACTTGAATAAATTTGTGCATGTGTGAAACAAATCCCGTGAACCTACCAACCTTTTACACGCAAAGCCAAACACACTTCACTTTGCCACGGGGCTAAAAGAAAGAGTGGTAGTTGCAAACCTGTGTCAGTATCTAGCAACAGAAATCGTTGCAGGATTGTTGAGTGAGTTGACATGATTGAATGATTCCATCATAGAAAGATCAGAACGCGTCTGCAGAATGAATCCTGAATGTATCCTGGTCATAATCACTTGTCCATGGCAGCAACATGTCACTGGCCTGATGTGGAGATGATGGTGGAAGACCCTCATGCTGTTAGAAATAATAGAAATGAAGCCTGGACTCCATGTGAACAGGCTGAAATCAGTTTTAGTCTCGTTATGCTGCAGTAACGCAGGAAGAAATGAAGCTCTGCCAAGTGGGAGAAATGCTACTCCTGTCAACATTAATTATCTAGACGCCACACTAAGAAAAACTGCTATAATTCTTATAAAGAAACCAAAAGTGCAGCATGACATTGCTTTCACCAGTGACTAATTATGAAACTCCAATAATATTATTACAGTTTGACTCTGACTCCAACTGTTTACTGTAATACTGTTATTGGGTAGGATATATGACGTCTGATGGTTCTGTATCGAAGACTTTTACATTACAATCAAACCAGCAGCAGCAGGGATGTGTACTTATGTACTGTACCAAACACAAGTAAATACAACATTAGTTTCCATAAACGATGTTGTCTTTTCCAAAAACGTTCAACATGTGACGGTGTTTATAAAATGATTCGTACTAGTGAAGACTTGGTGTCAGATTTCTGTTTGCATGTGTGTTCTCCCTTGGTTCTCTCTTGAGTCCTGTCTTCTGGCTTTCTCATGCATTTCCCTTCCTTCCTGAGCCCATTAACTTGCACTAGATGCCTGTCGCTGTACCAGTCACTGCATGCGGTGAGGTGCATGTCTATTTGTTGCAGTATTCATGTGCAGCAGACAACAAAAGGCTTGTAGCTGCAGGTCTCACCCTCACTCTGTTCCTACGTCTGCTTCAGTGCAGCTTCTACCGGCAGTTAAATATGGTTTCACTTCATTCGTCTTTCCTGTCCTCACCCCTCTTTCTTTCCCCCCAGGGGATATTAGTGTCTCCTCTATGAAGTACAACTTGACCTTAACCCTCCCTCATTCTCTTCCTTACTCCCTCTACCACTCCCCTCATCACCATTTGAAGTAAATGCAAATGATTAATGATCCTCCACTGATACAGTATCTGCAGCTCATGAATGGTGTGAAAAAAAGACTTTTTTCTAGAGTAGGTTTCTCTTTCTGGCAACTCAAGTACCTCACAGGCTGTTTTTAAACATCGGTGAAACCCAGTGTTTATACAGTTAGGTGAGATTAAAACTGTGACACTAGTTAAGTCTCCAAGCACCACCACATCTGGCACTTTCCAAATAATACCAATACACTGTGGTGATTGTTATTCCTTTCCTTTCTCAGTTTCTTCATCGCTCTCTGTCTTCTGTCCTCCTGTGCTCTCTCCCTTTATGCTCTCCTACGCCTCCATTGTGGACAGCAGACATTCAGTCTCTTATCAGTAGAATCAGCCAAGCACAGCCACTTTTTGGCCGCAGGAATTGGCTGACAGTGTGGTTGCGACTGAGAAATAGAGAAAAATTAAAGATGAGGAGGCTAAAAAAAGGAAGCAAGTAGAACCAAAAGAAATGACTAATAACAAAAGAGAGAAATGGTGATGTGTTTGTTTTCTTCCTAGTAAAATAGCCCACTTGCATATGGAACTTTTTCTTTTCACAATCATAACATTGGGCACAGTTTTTTTTTTTGCATGAAAATGAAATATCTCCCACAACATCTTCAAAATCTGGCACGCTATAGCATTTATGTGTGACTTTCAGGAATCCTTGATGCCCCGGTGCCTGGCTTACTCTTCGGCTTCACAGTTAAATTCAAATAGTACAGATTTTGATAAGTGCACCTACATATTAATCAACTCTCAGCTAATTTGAAAGTAAGGTCACACTGCAGCTAATCAGCCAGGAAGCTCATCGTCCCCACCTGTCTCTTTCATCTCCTCTAAGGTAAATACAGTCACATTTGATGAGATGTCTGAACAGTTTAACTGGAGTTAGGAACTTCACCAAAGCAAGTAAAGCATATAAAACACTTACACAGCAGTGCAGTAAGAGAGGGATGTCAAGAAAAAAGGCAAACTGGAGATTTTTCATTATATGATGTCACTTAAACAAATTGATGCATTTTGAGGATTATGAGAAATTAAAATTGCTGCTAAGTCGCTAAGACATCCTTATTTAATATGAACCGTGAGTCTCACAGGGTAGAAAACTGCTGATGAACTACTGTTTATGGATTGAAACGTTCAAGGTTGTTCCAGTCTAGTCAGGGTAGAACGGTTCAATTAAAGCAAATAGGTAATTGTTCTGCATCAACGTTCTGATCTTACTGAAAGTGCCCCTGAAGTACCATAAAATTTCTCGTTTCACTTCGTCTTTCTGTGGCTGAGTTTGTCTCATAGTGTTGTGGCAAGAGCTGGAGCAATAATCACACTACTTAAACTTACGCCACAAAGTTTCTGCACAGATTGTTTGCTTTTACAAGTGATCAAGTGGTAGAGAGGTTCCTTTGGGAATCATATGTAGCACAGTGTGGATATTGCATGGGTGACGCCTGCAGAATATAAAGTACGAGACCATATGGATGCATAGTCGGTAAATGGCAGTGACGGAGCTTTATGCAATGCCATTGAAGAAACATAGTGATGGAAATCTATCCAAAAAAAGGGACGGGATAAGTCAAAGATGTTGATGCATAATCAGATTATAATTAAACTACTCTCAGATGTGTATGTACTGTATATGTGCATTGATTAGATAACTTACATGGTTATGGACACACTGTACAGAAAGGTACGGCTGCTTTGTAAAGCACTACAAACAACAGATACGCTCAGATATTCATATGCATTACACACACACACACACACACACATCATATCTCCTTTTATACTCACTTTATGTCTTGGCTGCAGTTGTGTGGCTGCACAAAGACTACAGATCTATGGTCTGTTTGGCATTTTGGTGACCTTGAAAAGCACCTGTCTGTTTGTTTGGTATTTCTGTGCCCTGCACACCTGGTATAATGAAAGGGTGAAGCAGTGTCACGGAGAAATAGGTGTTGCATGTAAATTAGGTTGTGGTGTTTTTTATATTAGAACACCTTAAGGCAGTATTTTTGAGATGAACACTGACTCTCTATAATGTGAGCAGTGCTCAGTGCCAATCACAATGAGAGTGACAGTCAAACTCTTTACCGTGTTAATCAGAAATTCCCACCAGTATGTCCAGTATACTAACCAGTTACCAGAGCTCCAGTACAACATAACAAGTCTCATATAATCTGCACCTAAATAATGCGTTTTTAATTTACAGTACAGAGACATTGCTGTGAAGTGTTATTAGCAGAAGCAGTTGGGTTTTGTCCAAATGCAAACTCTGCATATCTCCTATGTAATCTTCAGCTGCACTTACATGCCTCCAGCCATGAAAACAAACATACCCCCATGTTCACTTTGTACATTGTTTGCATCATACCCCACTGGTGCAAAAAATAAAACTGTGGCTGCTGTCTTTTCTCATTGACTGCTAGTGGCTCAAATGTTGCATTAGCATAATCTAGCACAGGAAATGTGTGAGTCATGGGGGAAAAGATTATCATCTGAAAGGTTATCTGGTTTTCCAGTGGCATGCATACCCATAATGCGCACACACCAACACCGACAGGAAGATAATAAGTAAATGATAAAAAATGAGTATTGCTGTATGACTAATGATTAAGATTTTTATCGGACGCTATCATTTCACAGGTCTTGTGGCTTCCATTGCTGTAATCAGAT
This sequence comes from Mastacembelus armatus, assembly GCF_900324485.2. Lineage (NCBI taxonomy): Eukaryota > Metazoa > Chordata > Actinopteri > Synbranchiformes > Mastacembelidae > Mastacembelus > Mastacembelus armatus. The sequence goes on along the minus strand of NC_046645.1, from coordinate 771,977 downwards.
TAGATTAAACAATTAATAAACAGCCGTTATGGGGAGGCGATCGGATTATAGTTTGCTTTTTCCTTTTACTGCAACAGTGTTTTGCTGATGCTCCTGCTAATACCACCTCCAGTAAGGCCTCACAGTTGTCAGAACATGACTGACAGCAGCTTTACGCTGCAGACTCAATAGACTGCATAATGTAGACTATGCTAATTTTATGTACAGCTCCATGGTGTGCACCTTACAGAGCTCTCAGCAGTGGATCAACAGTGCTCTTCACTGGGTGATCTCTGATTGCCTCTTTAAAATCAGTGGACAGTTGCCACGATACAGTGACAACAAGCAGAAGAACTTTGATGGTGCAGCTGAAATCCTCCTTCAGGTCTTCCCAATGAAGTTTGGTAAACGTGAGGACACCAACAAAGGGAAGATTCGATTGTACTGAGGGGAAAACGTTCGCCCCTTTCCTCCTGTTCGTCTCCCTCTCTCTATCTGGTCTAACAGATTCTGCTGTGGCGAGACGCCATGAAAAATGGATGAGTGTGTTCCTCTCTCTCACTCATGTCTTTCTTTTACCTTCACTCGCCCCTCTTTATCCCTCACTACAGTTTAATCATGCATAGCTGTAATATATTTATTTTGCCGGTAACAAGAATGAAGGACAGAGTTTCCTTTTCTTTTTTTTTATTCTTATTTTAGACCATATCTGGAATAAAATGAGCACAAACAACAGAAAAAATGTCATCACAGCTGCCCACAAAACCGTGAGGTTTTTATCTTTTTCACACCTGGAGGTGCCCCCACACACACAAACACTTGCAGAAACCCCACATGTGAGCTGATTCATCAAAACCTCCCGAACTCTTACACCTTCTTACTTCAACACTTTGAAGCCCTTTGTCAACCTGATTATTTAAATTTGTGCGTAGATTTATTCATCACAAAGCCCCAAACTCAGTGTGTGTGTGTGTGTGTGTGAGGGACAGACCTGCGTTGTACACAGCCTGACTGTGGCAGTAGAAACTCGTCTGCTATGAATAGATGCACCAGTCGACCAGTCTTGTCGAGCGACTGTATAGAGCGAGCCTTTCACCGTGAGCACATTGGGCTGACATTTATCCTGATTTACAGAACAGGAGTGCTGAGCTGGAAACACTGACTGACTGACTTTGACCATTGTAGTCACATTAACCTGAATGACCTGATCAAACAATGGATCAGTGCGTTAACTCAACGATGATTAATGAATAGATGATGATGAACAACCGTTTACCTTTGTTGTTTACACTACAAGAGCTTTGTCCAAATGAGCGACGGCACATACGCAGGGGAGGACTAATGCCATTTCAGTTTTATTTTAATGTCCTGTTACTCATCATAACCGGGCTCTTTCTGCACCCTGCCCCCTCTGCAAAATGCCACTGCAGCCCCTTGTCTCCCCATCTCTGAAATTGCTTCAGCTCTGTATTCCTTTTGATGCTAAGAGGCCTTTGAACTGCAGCCAGCAACTTTATGCTGCACTTGGTGGCAAGTCTGTGGGCAACTCAAATATTCATAGAGACCAGACCTGACCTGAAATACTGATGGACACTACCCTGCACTCTGTGGGCAGGAGCAGATGTGTCAAGCATGGGCCAGAGATGCAGTTTGTGAATTGTGTAATGGTGCTGGTTGTAAAAATGGTTACAGAGCTGCAAGTAGAATGGATTATGTTGTTTTATTGCAGTGTGTGATGACTCCAGCTGTGAGGACTTCCTTTGTTCCTAAGAAGGTCATCAGTATGGCTTATCCTGTCCGCTCATTACATAGGGGCCTGTAAACATTGTTGGAGCTTCCCTAGAGGTTTGTATTGAGGTTCATAGTTGGGTCACAGTAGGACAATAAGACTGTCATGCAATTATGCATGCAGTTTCCCTCATGTGTTGAAATGCTAAGAGCGTAATGCGTTAAAGGATAGGCTCAGACACCCATATATCCATGGGAATTGATGACACCCTCCCTTAAGTGCTTTCATTGCAAGTGATGGGGAACATAAAATCCACAGTCGTCCTTTTGTGCACAAAGTTTATCTGGAGCTTCTTTGGCGAGTGTCTTCCTGTGGAGCTCCTGTCCATGGATGGTGACATACGAAGGAACCGTGTCCTCTGTCCACTCACACTTTGTCATATTAGCTTCAGATAAAATTAAGAATTTTTTTTTTTACACCAAAGGAAGACTGGTGGATTTTTCCTCTGATTACATTAGAATAATATATCTAAGAAGACAATATCCAGAATGTACAGAAAGAATGAATACAAGTTTCAAAATACCAATGATGAGTATTATTGTAGGATGGACCTGTCCTCTAGTTTTACCTCTGCCCAACATCATCTTCCTCAGCACCCGTGGTGCTATGCAAATTTCAGGTTGTAGCTTCACCAAACCAAAGCCTGATGCCATGCATGGCTGTGCTCCATTATGCAAGCTCTGGCTCTAGATGAAAGCCATTTTTCATAACCAAACAGCATTTAGGCTGATTATAGCACAATAGGTTTCTTTCCCCCTGCAGTATTAAGTTCAATTTATCACACACTTGACAACACAGACATTCTACAGTTGGTTACCAGACAGTAGGCACTAAAGTAAGTGATACATATGTTGTCTGCACCCGGAGAGTCTTGAAGCCAGTGCGGTGCTGAAAGACCCGGTGAGCTGTCTCTGCTGTGCTGCAGCAAAGATGCATTAGTGAGATCAATCTTCATGTTTAGCTTGAGATTTAGCACTTTGCATATGCATTTGTCGACTCATTTAGCATTTAGCATGTGTTCCCTTTGAAGAGTTCTTACTGAAAGTTATTTACTATTAGTCTTTTCTTCTCTGTTTGGTCTCATTGACTAAGGGATGAATAGTTTCAGGATTTCATTGGATGCAAATGAATAGAGGTTGTCAAATTATAAAACATTTAAGCGGTTTCTAACTGGCAGTAAAGACCATTTCAATAATCAGAGCTATTTAAATTAAATTACTTCTTTTCTGTGTTGAAAATAGCTCCCTAAAGCCATTGGGATGTAATTGCCTTTGTTGACCTGTCACTGCCTTGGCAAAATAATTGGAACAAGGTTGAGATGGGTGTAACCCAAAGGGAAGCCATTCAAATCAATGCCATTTGGATTGGAGCTAGGAGGCCTATAATAGGATTGCAGACTTTATTATAGGCAACTCTTTTTGTATAATCTGGGAGAAGCCTAATGAAAAGCAAAGAATGGATTTGGATTCCAGGGAGAAAGAAAAGAGAGAAACACAGTGAAAAGGGCTTTTTGTACAGGACTTGTGTTTTATTGTTGTTCTATAATAGTGCATCATTCTATTGATTTTTTTTTTTTTTTAATTTTACTCCAATCAAGAGAAAAGTACTTTTACGTCAAAGTGAAAACAAAACTTCAGAAAATGTTTAGAAATGAAGAACAAATACTTTTGCTACCAGACTTTCTAACTTGTGGCACATTTCATATTGATAATAATGAGACTAAAAACTAGTCAACAGAGACGCCAAGACACTTTCTCTCTGAAGAGAATGTTTGATCTTGTATTTTTATACTAAGGGGTTATCTGTTATTATAAGTGTGTCTGTCTGCTCCGCCCACCCACCTGTCTGTCACAGTGCGTCACCAACGGGTGGCCTCTGCACCAGCCAGCTGGTCATGCAAGATAAAGAGCCATATGTTGCATGTGAGCCCACTCAAAGGGGACAGCGCACACTGTATGTAGAGTCTGAGCCCGTCTGCACTGATGCTCCCTGGCTGAGAACGATGTCAGACGTTGCATTAGGGTCCCATTGTTTGTTGTTTTTGTCAGTTACCTGTTAGGAGCTTTACACTAAGTGCACCAACCTGTTAAATCTGATAAATCTCTGACACTGGCACGTGTTTATACAAGTGTGTTTCGTATGCAATGTGTCTTTTTTATGATCCAATCGAGGTTTTTTTTTTTTTTTTATGTGCTTGTGCATTTACAGTATTTATCGTACAGTATCGCACTGTGGACTAATAGCTCCTGGTAAATCAGTATTCCCCCAGAGAGATTCCATCGGGCAGCCAATGAATGAAACCGCCAAGGTCGTCTCTAGTTCATTACTGCATCCTATTCTGAAACCGTCACTTCCTTCATCTTAATGGCTGTAGGTGCCGACAGTAGGTAGGAGTTTTAAATAGTTCATACAGATCCATGTGTGTCTCAGCTGGTAGGGAGAAAAAAACACAGATCTCAAGGCTAAATAAGACAGAAATGGGGGGTCAGAGGGATAATACAGCTGAGCTCAGTTAACATGCTTTTGCCTCAGTGCTGTGAAATGGTGAAAGCTTGTTTTACATTGTGTTACAAGGCAGGTGCCTTTTCAGAGCGCTTACAGCACTATACGCCACAAACAGATGCTAGTTTAATCCAGTCCCCCCCCCCCCCGTGTATTTCGAGCTGAATTAATTTCCTGGACAAAACAACAAATTGGAACTTTTTAACAAATTGTGTGCAATAACAAGGTGTTTGTTCTCGACATCACTCATTCTTTTTAGTGCAATAAAAAAAAATAGCACTTGAACAGTGGCTGGGTTAAAAGGATGTTGAGAGCATATTGTAATACACAATGCAGGCTTTTAAAAAAAAAAAAAAAACAACAAAAGTAATTGCTTTAGTACTTGTGCAAGTGCCACATACAGCAGGTTGGACTTAGTGTGATGTAAACCAGAAAATAACGAGGGCTGGTCGGTGGGAGGAATGGCACCATCATTGTTGGGCAGAATTTCCCATGGACACATAAGTGTGCTGTTTAAGTGGGGACCGTGGGTGTGTGGTGCTGAATGTCTGCCGTTTATTTCAGTCTGTAATGAAGTGCTGCTGCACCGTGCACGTGGCCTCGTGCATCACTGTCTTTTTACAACTCAAAACATACACACAAACAGCATAAAGAGGCACGGTAACAAACTAATAGGTGTCTCCTGGTGAAGTATCTATCCGTGTGTCATACATGTTCAGATCATAGCCAGCAGCCGAGCCTGTTGTTAGCCCACCGTTAGCCTTTAGCTGTGTGTTTTTGAGTGCGTCAGAGTGAGAGAGACTCTGTTCACCCTGGACACGTGTATGATCAGGCCCATGTTTCTCAGATATGATAGGAGTTAAAGCACATTTCAAGTGCTTTTCCTTTTTCATGTACATCACTGCCTTCCAGGCCTTTCTGTTCTGTTCTCACCGTTTGTAATCACACTACACTACAGCTGGAAGAACATTGTGCTGGACCGGTGAGTGGGTTCACAGATTCAGTGTAGTATGGTGCAGGAACAAAACAATGATGCTACACAGAGCAGCCCTACACCAAAGAATACACAAGATTTTAGTTTCATTTATTTTGTTTTTATTGATCAAAACTGTTCGGAAAACAATTCCACTAAAAAGCCAATGTGCAGCCAATAATTAGCACCAGGTGACCAGGTAAATCTTTTGTCTTTTCGACCATTAGAAAATTTTATATATATATATATATATATATTTTCCCTGATATTAAAACTGGGAGTACATTTATGGTGATATTGATGTTCATGCTGTGCACAAGCACCTTTATTTGCAAACAGGTGTGTGCCCAGCTATGACTGTATGCTGGATACAGGTGTGACTGTATGCTGAGATGGACATTTGCTATTGCAGCTTAATGGATAAGGCTTGTGATTGTTTACGTATTCGTTATTTTCCATACAGAGTAAAACCAACAATGAACTTTGTGTTTTTACAGTGATGCACTGCTGTGTTAAGCAAATGTAAATTAACTGTGTGCATACAGTATTTTTGCTCAGTTTGGAGCCAGTGGTTTTCATAAAGGGCGAGTAGCCTATGAACTAACAGGAACAATAAAAACATCTTCATTTGCTTTCTAGCCAGTTAAAAACAGAAAATGAAGCCAAACAAAATGTAAGTGCAGTCTTGCCAGAGCGAAAACAAAAACAATAGTGATTTCTTTCTCTCTCGACCTGGCACACAAGATTAGAAACAAACACATGCTGGTCTATGTTGGCGTAATAGGTAACAGGTGTTATTATTTACAGCTGACATTATTATTCAAAGTATGAAAACTTGCCTTTAAACAGATTCTGCTGCGTTCAGTATGAAGAGCTGTCATCTGCTGAAGAAGAGCTCGTGCCTACATTAGTGAAATTCAATCAATAACTTTTTATGTGCCCACACATTTCAGAAACTGAAAATTCATCTTACTTGTGCATTTCATTATAAACACAGATGAATCACTGTCCTTCATGGGTTTGTTTTGTCTGATGTTTGGGGGTGATTTTGTTATTTCACATGAGAAACTGACAATGAATGGCTCCAAACCATCTGACATATAAAAGATGTCAGACATATTCAATAATCTCCCAAGGTCGCACAGAGGAGGTTTGTGTCCTTGTTCTTGTCAGTCAACAGGTGGGACAGTGTCCCCAGATGTGGCTCTCACCTTTTGTGTCATCACATTGTGACTCGCTCTGTTTTGTGCTCATCCTGTAACCTGCTCACTCCCTTTCTTCCCCCGATGTCCTCTCAAGCCCATATTCTGGGGAATAAGCGGCATTCGGAGAAGTGTGTGTGAGTGTGTGTGTGTGTGTGAGCGCAGTACGTTTGTATTTTGCAGAGGTCCAAAGAAAGTCCCAGTAGGGATACTCTTTTCCTCTCATCACATCTTCTTGCCCACTTGCCTTCGATTTTTAGAGTGATATGAGAAAGAAAGGAAATGGAATGGACTGCCAGGAGGAATCACGAACACACTCTTAGGAGCACCAGGGATTAAGTCCTGAGGAGAACGAAATGTGTGTGTGTGGGAGGAAACATGATATATAGACAAAATAGTGACTGTCCAGATAAAAGCCAGTTTGTGATTGGATGTATTTGAGTGATGAATGAGTGTGGAGGAGATACTGAAAGTGACAGCAAAGTAAATAGAAAAATCTATAGATAAAAAGGCAAAGGGTCAATAATGTCAATTTTAATCTGTGGTGATAATCTATAACATTGTCCTTCTGATTGTCCATACCATAATATATTTGACACCTATTGCATGTCTGTCCGTCCTGGAAGACAGATCCTTCTTCTGTTGCACTTGTTGAAATTTCTTTTCAGACTTTTTATTTTCTCGTTTTGGGGGTTTTCTGTATGGTTCCCAGATTATGGAGCCCCCTTTGGGCAAATTTGTGACAATAGACTGTATAAATACTTTTGACTTCACTTTGATCAATTCAGTATAAAAACAGAAACGAAGGTCATGCTGCCGTAGACGTCGCGATGGTGCAGCGTCACATCACCTGCACACACCAGGAGCCTCACACATGCAGGTTAACTAGATTAGTGTGCATAGTGCATCTCATGTTCCATAAGACGGCGGCCTTCGCTTCAAAAGCACAGCCATTCTAAAAGGATTACACTGCAGATACTTTTATTTGCTCAATGTGTTTTCAACCCCCTGTTTCACAGTTGGCCTGAGGCGCCACATAAACTGGCCAGAAAAAAAATCTGTAGGGATCAAAAAGACCCGAGAACTTGTCTCTAACACTGACTCCTTGCTCACCGACACCCACGCAGCGCACACTTTAGGCCATCTGCACATAAGAGGCTCTTACTGAGCAGCAAGAGAGCGTAGAAGTGGTTTGAATCAGCAGGAGTGTTTAACTGTGACCGTTTTACGTTCAGGATTTTCTACACCATCTCTCCTTTCTTTCTCTCGAATGTGAGCGTTTGTCCGTCTCTGTGTGTCAGCCCAGTGATGGACGGGTGATCTGTCCAGGGTGTACCCCGCCTCTCGCTCGGCTGCCTCGAGGCCCTCTAAAGTGTAAAAAGGTATAGATGATGGATGGATCGGTCTCTTGTCTAAACTTTACAACTGCCTGTTTTAATGAGAGTAAAAATACCGAGTCTGCCCCTGCCACAGCCATCTGCAATATCACAGTATGTAATAAAAACAGGTGGCCCAGGAGAGACAACAAAAAAAAACACGCTTCATGTCTTGGATTAGGTTCATTGTCGACCTCTGAACCGCCGCCCACGTCTACGGAGATATATTTGGAATTGCACACTGGGTAAAAAGACAAAATGCTAAATATGAAAGGACTTGGTAAGACGATCTAGTCTAATTACACCTATTGTACATCACGTCGTCGAAAAAGGTTCATCTCACCACTAGTCAGCTGAAGCAGGATTAGACTGGGTGAAGTTACTCTTTAAATAGATCTGGTTTCAGGCTCACTGACAGTCGTTTCCCGGTTGAAAAGGCTTGAATCCTGACTACAGGGATTAAGACTGAGAATGTCATTTCCTGGGCCAGAGCCAAAGCCAGAATCCATTTCAAACAAAAATGTCAACAACTGTGGGTGGAACTGACAGAGCCGTGCAGGTTGACTTACTGAAATATCAAGTAGTACTGACGTCTCAGCAAAGTTTTTTAATTGACTCAGCAAACTAAAACTGGTCCAGCGACGGTGTTGACTTAAAGTGACGTCAGACACAAAACCTGCTAAAACCAACATGGATGATGAAATTATGGAGGATTGAAACGACACTTCAAGTTATATCACAGTTAGTTTCAATCACAGTTCATGTCTAAGCATCAAGGCTCATAAGATATTTGTAATATTAAAACTGGGTCTTAAGTAAAGTTGGGAAATGCAAATACAACTAGAAATAACTCTGTAAAACTGTAAAACTGCACATATTTGTGTTTACTCTGGACTAATTTGGTCTTTTTTTTTTTTCTCTTTGTAGAATTAGTTCTGCATCACATCCCCGATCAGTGTCATTGTAGGTGCAAACCATTTTGACAATAAGCCTTTTCCTGATTTTGATTCAAATATTGACATTTTGTGGTAAACATACCATTGTGCTCAACAGCATTTCCATAAATATAATAGAGGCTTTCATTGTTCTGTACTAAGCCACCATTTAGGATTCCTGTGACCTCTGACCTGTGTCAGTATTTTGCGGCGTAGGTGTATCTCTTCACATGCTCCCAGTGCATGCTGGGAGGAGAAGCAGGAAGCCGTATATGTCGCATCTCAAATTGCACATACGATAATGGAGCAGGAAAAAGGCTCTCAAATGACACAGACACACAGAACATTTTTGGCTGTCAAGCCATTTGATAAAGAGGGGTCATGATAGCTGGGGGGTAATGGCAGCAAAAGTGCATTTTCAGCTGCTATACATCTGCTTCTGGTCATTTGGATGAATGCTTTTAGTTTTTCCTCCAAATGTATTTATTTTTTTGCTGCGTACCTTAATGCAAAAACAATCCCACATCCCTCTCTGTGTTTTTCTCACTTTTCCCCTGGGGCAGTGGGGATGCTGGTAGCAGAGCAGCCTTTTTACCTATCTCTGCAGGTTGATACTGTATGTCTCCATCAGGCTGAACAACACAAACCGTAACGCTTCCACAAAGTCACTTACGTCAGGGAGGCAAACTCGTGCGAGTTGTATAATGCTTTTGCTCTTCTCTTGTTCTCCAGCCCCTCTTTGCTCTTGTTTCTGACTCCAGAGGGGGGTTTTGCACTTCAGCCAAGGTGGATGGAAAACAAGCTCATGATAAAAGCCTGACCTTTGCCTGAGCTCTATCATTTTGGTGCAGGGACAATGTCGACGGGTAGAAGGGAGAGAAATGTCAAAACAAAAAATGCCATTGTTCACCGAGGTGCAAATAAAGCTGGACTTTGATATGTGTGGCAGCATTTGCCTTCTCTGTGTTTTCCTTCCATCTTCGTGGTGTCCAACCATAAATGCACCTATATGATTGTTTTTCCTGCTTGTCAACAAAGCGAGAGCTCGGCCGTGTGTGTGTTTTGTCTTCTGCTGGCAGAGGACGTGCTGGGTGGTTTCACAGGGCAGTGTCTGTGCTCGGTGCTTCAAGTTCGTTAGGCTCAGAGTCTGTGGGGTCCTGCTCCGGATGCCACTGAACCTTCCCCACCACCCTGCTGAGCACTGCCACACACACACACACACACACACACACACGGGCACCAGGTGCTGGGATCATGTCCAAAATACCCAGCCTGCCATGGGCCACAAAAGCAGCATGCAGACATACACAAACACACATGCCCAGGCTTATGTACGACATTTTACACACACACATATGCAGAGCAGGCTAAAGATAATACACTGTGCATTATCTCAGCAGGCCCAAGGCCACGAAAGGCCAAACAGGTGAATCATCTCCAGGCCAAGTCATGATTTTCAATTTTACCACAGTGATGGAAATGAGATGTTTTTTATTGTTTTTGATTTGTGGAAGTGTGTTTTGTTTCCAATGCGTGTCTTTCTGAAGTGAAAGTAGAGCAGAAGGGACTCTGCATCGAGCACAGCAGAGGTCAGAGGGCGTCAGAGTGAGAAGGACTGGAGACACAGTTTGGTTTTTATCTATATGCTCTGACTAATGAAGTCTCTAATGCACCAAAGGGCCCTTAGTTGTTGAGCTCAGGTTGTTGTGGTTTGATCTTCGCTTTGGTTTCCATGTTGTATGTAACATTGCAAACTAGCATGACAGGAAAATAAGCTGAGATTCACTTCAGCTTGAAAGATCCTCAATTACTGAAATAGCCTATTGTCAAGGTGCACCACTCCTACTGTGTTACCTTATTACCTTTTTATAATCCCTGTCGTATTAAGTAGTTTGAAGGGGAAAGAACTGGGAAAAGACATTATTCATTTTCATTTTTACCTGTTTGGTTTTGAGTGTATAGTAGAAAACTGCACCTAAACTGTGAGACACTGCAACACTACTGGAAGACAAATGTTAAAGCAGACATGGACTCTCGTGTTCCAAGGCTGGATCAGACCCTGGGACACTGAAGGGAGATTTTCAAACACATTTCCTATATTTCAAATGTTTACATCAATAAATAATATGGAACTTCACCATATATTATCTATGTGAGTAGCTTTAATGGCTCACAAAAAGTCTATTTTAACTACAGCTGAATGAATATGTTGTAGATTTATGTGTGACTTAATGTTGAGCATGATATAATTACATGCAGTCAGGTGGGTCTGCCCAAAGTCACTTTGTCAATTGTAGGCACTTTATGACTGGAGAAACTTTTTCTCATTTCTTAGAAACTATTGGAGGAAGCTTCATTTTTACCACAGGAACTGACAGTTACACCAGTTCCTGTGATGCTGTTTTAGGGGACTTTATGTTGGAGTGACGTACTTTTTTATTGTTGATCTAACAAGCTCTATGCCAGTGCACCACCGCTTTTTAAGGTTCATTTTAGTACAAGTTAATTTTAGTACTCTATAGAACTTACACAACTGGATCAAACAGGAAAAGGACCTTAAGGTCTGTAGTTTCCATTTTCTCAGTGGGGGTAGTTCTTAGAAACAGTAATGTGACTGTCAGTGGGACACCCTGACAGTTTGTGGACACTCAAGTTAAATAATAAACAGTTATATTCTGTTTATTGTGTGTGTCACTTTAAGAGATGTGGGCATGAGGCAGGAGAAGGGCAGATGAGGGGAAGTGGGACATGATGTTGGTTCCAGTGGTTTTAGATTTTCATCCATACCAGAGACTAAAAGTGAGGATATTCATCATATTCAGGATATTTCAGCCTCTGCTCTTAATGTCGTGACCATCTTTTTGTTTTTAATGTGTCTTTTGTCAGTTCTCAATAAACATTAAATCACTAAAGTGCATCTTTAATATCTGTGAAGTTCAGCTAGTCAGATAAAGTTTTCATGCACAGTTTTATTAGCTACACACACTACATGTGTTCCACCCCGTAGTCTAACTGATCTCAAGTCAAAATCAGCATTAGGGATTTCAGGGACTCAGTGTATCTAGATGAGAAACCTACTTAGATGCTTTTATATTTAATAAAGTCGTCTCACGGCAGATGGTTCCTGTCAGCCTGCTACGTGAAGCAGGGAGCCAGCACACCAAGTGCAAAGAAGATTAAAGTTTGAAAAGATCTCCGAGGTTCAAAGAAGACACGGATCGCTGCAAAGATGAAGTGGTCGAGGGGAAAGAAAAAGTGAGACGAGGCACATCCCTTGACGTTGGTAGAGCGAGGCTGTTTCTCGATAATTCGCAGTGACCCGTTGATGGACATGTCTGAGCCGCTCGGAGCTGGCATGAGGTCCCAGCTTGCCATGTAGCTGTAATTGCCTGTTGGTCGCAGTAATGGCTAACTGTCTCTGCTGCGTTTACTTTTCATTATGCTGATGTATTCATCACGGCTCCTTTTGTTGACCTTATCAATCAGAGTTTAATTTCCTACAGATTTATTTTTAATTACAACTGTTTTTCTTTCTCCCTTGTCCCCCTGGGCCCTGTTCGGATTGCAGCACCTGCCTGTTAAGAGGTGGCACCCGTGAGCACAGTTACAGTGGCAGGTTCCGCCGCCCGGTCAGAGATTAATCAGCCATTACGGCGCCTCTGCCATGCTCGGAACCTCGAGTCAAATCCAAGACTCCTGGCTTAATTGGCAGTGAAATGGCAAAAGCAGATAGCCGGCCAGTAAAGGGCATCTGAGCTCCAGCCTTCACCTTTCAGCTGTCACACAACCTGATTATATTAACCTGTTCAGGTTTGATAAGTGTATCCCTCAACCTGTATGATTGAATTAATCTGAAGGAGAAAAAAGATTCAATAGCCTTTAATTCCATTACTGTGGTTATTGTTGAAAAATATATATTTAATACTTTTTATTAATTTTGTTGCTAAAATCCAAAAATCTAACACATTTTCATCTTTTCATTTTACACGCTTTGTCAGAGCGGTAAAGTGAAAGGATTCTGTCTAGTCTGCCTTGACGCCAGTTAACAGAATTCACCCTGCTGCTTTTTCCCTGTGTGACATGGTGGTGAAAGGTCACGGTATTTGAATCTCAGCTCAGGTCTAAATCAGCAAAGCCAACAATCTCGACGAGCCGCTTCCTCTGCTTGTTAACTCATGAATCAGAAAATGGAGCGTTTGATTTCTGCTCTGTCCTTAAGATGTAAAAAAAAAAAAAAGCCCTTGCATCCCAGCTAGTTACGTTCAGCCAAACAGCCACAAAGGTTTAATAAGATGCTGGCAAATCGACCTCCATCCGTTCACAAACAGAGGTTATCGCATGCCATTACCCAGCGCTTTGAGTAGCCAAGGAAAGTGTTTGGTTTTAAAGATTGAGGTCACCTGGAGTGGCCCTCAGGCATTTTTTCAGGTGTGTCTCTGTGGCCGATGATGTTTTCTCTGAGCACACATCCTATTAGCAGCCGTCTGAAGCCTGCGGGGCTGAGTCGTACAGATGAACATCGCTCAGATCAATCTAAATGTCAAAAGGACCGATCTTCTCATTGGTGTCCGTCATTACCACACAATCGCTTGAAGTCTTTTAGTGAAGGCAGCAAATCTGAGAAACACTCAGCCCTGCTCTACCTGCAGAGTGGAATGATGCAGACAAATTTGGCTGTGCAGGGTATTATGCTCCCTTCACATCGATTAGAGGATTAACTGTGTTTAGTTTTGATTCAAGCTGACATGGAGGAGTTTGTAGCTAATCACTTAGTGTCAAAGCATTAGTGCTTTCTGCTCTGGGTTCGATCGCCATAAGCAGCTGCAATGTTTCACCTGGGAATCTCTGAAGCTGATGGTCTGGTTCGTTCATTTCTCCACCCCCTCCCTCCCCTCATGCCTGCTCCAACCTCTGACGGCCCGTGTTATTGGAAAGGAGGCAGCAGCATATCTGTCCACTTCGTGATGACTCAGGGGCCTGTCTCTCAGGGGCCTGTCTCTCAGGGGCCCGTCTCACGGCGTCCTGTGAAGACCGCATCAGCATTGTGTGCACTCAGCAGCGATCGGATGAGCTGCAGTCGTGGGTTAGGTGTGGAGATGGCATGTAGGTGGCATCCCTTCGAGACACCGCAGTGATTACTCGTTTAATGTCCTCATCACTCCTGGAGAAAAACCATTTCATCCCACGCACACGGAGATTAGCGAGGCTTTGAGATCTCATTAACTCACAACAGCATCGCAGCTCTAGGCCGCACTGACCGACGGACAGATGTGCTCAATCTTGTGCACCGGCGATGTCACAAAGAGAGAGAGAGATAAATTGTGATGATTAGCAGTTTGTCAGTATTGTTGCATGTGTTGTGAATCTTATCACAGGAGAAAGCCTCCATTTTCTCTGCTGTATCAGGTCCTTGCAGCTGGATCACTGTGGTCTCACAATAGAACATGTCGATAATGCTGATAAGAGAACGTAAGGGTCAGTCTGATACTGTGACGTAGACACAGGGATCAACAATTCAAAGGTTAACAAGGCTCCTAAACTGTGAGAAGACTGAATATGAAGTTGAGGACAAGTTCCCTCAATTCTCTAGACTCCTCATTAGCTGTCACGCATTGTGCTCAAATGGTGTAATATCCTGTATTACACATGTATTGGGCTTATGCACTTGTCCCAATTTGGAGCAGGAGATTAACTTTATTCATACGCTTTCAAATTGTTTTCTTCTCTTTCATGCCACTCCAGTGTTCTGCTGAAGGTGAAGATGTAGAAATAGTGTTTGTTGTTTTATTGGAAGCGTTAATTGGAATCTCAAACAATAGCCAGCATGCTAATTGTTCTCTGTCTGTAGGCGATCGCAGTATGTTCCACAAAATACTCCCAAATGTTCCTTTTTTTTTTGACAGCTCTGTGTCTTTTAGCCGTAACTTTGGCAGGGATGACACACACTAATCATTTTTCCACTGCACAGAAGGATCAGCCAGCTATTCCTTCTCAAATGGACATGGTTTGGTATTTAAAGTAGAAATTCTATTTACAATGTCTTAATAGGCGTCTGTGTTTCCAAACCATCTTGTCATCCCCGTTAACGTGTTTCCCTCTGTGTTATTTCTTGTTGTTACCCCAAATCCTCAAGACATAATTACAAACCTTATGCTAAACTTGAGATCGGTCCTTAACTTGTAGCTGCTGCATCACAGCTTTGTACCTGAATTTGTATATGTTGACAATATGTTGCTGTTTTTCCATTAACAACATTTTGTAAAAACATTTAGGTGCTTGTGTGTTTTGGGTTTTGGCTCCCACCTGTTTTTTTCACCCTGCAGTGCAATTAGATGAAGACAATTACTCCTGTTTAGATCGTTTAAAAAAAGTAGATCTAAAGTTGATATTATTATAATAATAATGTTTCTACCACTTAAAGTTACTATTCTAGATGTTGTGTGTATTCTAGATGATGCGTGTATTCTAGATGTTGCGTGTATTCTAGATGATGTGTGTATTCTAGATGTTGCGTGTATTCTAGATGATGTGTGTATTCTAGATGTTGCGTGTATTCTAGATGATGCGTGTATTCTAGATGATGCGTGTATTCTAGATGTTGCGTGTATTCTAGATGTTGCGTGTATTCTAGATGATGCGTGTATTCTAGATGTGTGTATTCTAGATGTTGCGTGTATTCTAGATGTTGCGTGTATTCTAGATGATGCGTGTATTCTAGATGTTGCGTGTATTCTAGATGTTGCGTGTATTCTAGATGTTGCGTGTATTCTAGATGTTGCGTGTATTCTAGATGTTGCGTGTATTCTAGATGTTGCGTGTATTCTAGATGTTGCGTGTATTCTAGATGATGCGTGTATTCTAGATGATGCGTGTATTCTAGATGATGCGTGTATTCTAGATGATGCGTGTATTCTAGATGATGCGTGTATTCTAGATGTTGCGTGTATTCTAGATGATGCGTGTATTCTAGATGATGCGTGTATTCTAGATGATGCGTGTATTCTAGATGTTGCGTGTATTCTAGATGATGCGTGTATTCTAGATGTGTGTATTCTAGATGTTGCGTGTATTCTAGATGTTGCGTGTATTCTAGATGATGCGTGTATTCTAGATGTTGCGTGTATTCTAGATGTTGCGTGTATTCTAGATGTTGCGTGTATTCTAGATGTTGCGTGTATTCTAGATGTTGCGTGTATTCTAGATGTTGCGTGTATTCTAGATGATGCGTGTATTCTAGATGATGCGTGTATTCTAGATGATGCGTGTATTCTAGATGTTGCGTGTATTCTAGATGATGCGTGTATTCTAGATGTTGCGTGTATTCTAGATGATGCGTGTATTCTAGATGATGCGTGTATTCTAGATGATGCGTGTATTCTAGATGATGCGTGTATTCTAGATGTTGCGTGTATTCTAGATGTTGCGTGTATTCTAGATGTTGCGTGTATTCTAGATGATGCGTGTATTCTAGATGATGCGTGTATTCTAGATGATGCGTGTATTCTAGATGTTGCGTGTATTCTAGATGATGCGTGTATTCTAGATGTTGCGTGTATTCTAGATGATGCGTGTATTCTAGATGTTGCATGTATTCTAGATGGCTGTTTTCGTCCAAAACACAAAAATGTCAATATATTTTAACCAAGTTGTATTTTCTATACTCTACGTTCTTCCTGCAAGGTCTCTGGCTGGAAGTCAGTGTTTTGCATGATAAAGGACTAGTGTTAATTACTTTTTAAACACAGTGGAAACAGATAATCACATTGTAAAGAAGTGATGAAAACAAAATTTATTGCAGTTCTTTTTTACAAGTGTGGTAGCATCTGTCTGTCTCGGTTGTCTTGAAAATATATATTATACAATGGCAGCGACATGTGGCTTTTACTGCCATTCAGTGAATAATTGAATTCTGTGACAATTAGTCTGTTTTCTCTGGTTTCCTTGGGCTGAACAGTCTCTTATGCATTTCATTCCCTATTAAACTCTGTATTATGGTCGTGGGTTTTTGAGGCAGTGTTCCTCAGCTTTGCTTTCTGTCATTGTCAGTCCACTAAGTTTGGACATAGATAATATGTGTGTTTTTTTGTCTGGCCAGGTTACAAACCACTCAAAGGGGGTACCTAAGGTTCCAGCTGTTTGCCTGGAACATTTTTAAGATGGTAAACAAATGGCAAATGGGTCAGCACGGGGCTGCACACAGCCCAGGGGGCCGTTACTCAATTATGGTCCCTTAATCAGGCCCTTAGTTCATGAACTGTACAGTTTTCTGCTGGCGGTGCAGTGGTGGTCATTGATCAAGCATGGCACTGTGGCTCGAAACCTGCAGGGAATGTTTGAAAGAAGAATACAACAAAAGCCAGCAAAGAGGTAGGGGGAAAGAGAAGCAAAACGAGGATGTCGTGCAGAAGCAGAGGCTGAAGGAGCTTTGTCAAAAGCAGAATGAAATGTGCATGTACTCTGTGCAGTGTTTGTGTGCACGTCAAAGTTAAATTGTTTACACGTGGACAGTGTTTCAGGTGAAATGAAACTGAAGATGTTCTGTGTATCTCAGCATGTTAGGGCTGACAGTTCTCTTGTACCTCCTTGGAAAAGCATTTTCACTGACATCTCTTCTTTGTTTTCTCTTTCAACAGTGAATAAACACAAGCCGTGGATCGAGACATCATACCATGGGGTGATTACTGAAAACACTGACGTCGTTCTGCTGGATCCTCCTCTGGTGGCCCTGGACAAAGATGCTCCTGTACCCTACGCAGGTACGATGCATTTTATCCTAAGTAGCTCTCAGCTAGATAGCGAGCAGTGAAGGCGGGCTAACTCGGACCAAAGGGATACAGTCATCCATGACTCAGGTGTTAATCCACACAGGAGTTATAGCTGCAGGATATACTTACATTAAGGATATAAACCACATAAAGCTGTCATGATATATCACTGTGAGGGGGCTTAAATGGGCTTCATGTTCTATAACTGCTATCACAGCTTTTTTTTTTTTTTTTTTTTTGCCTTAGTTAACTCGGCTCTGTGCTCAACATTTAATCCAATAATTCCCAGTGAGCGAACATCACAAGCAGGATTCATATTTCAAATTTATTTAGAGTGAAAACTGGCCCGAATAAGCCCCATGGTGGCTGAGGACTTTGCCAAAAAAAAAAAAAACAGGGAAACCGGATTAGATTCTTCCCACTTTGTGACCATTCCAGTTCATCTAAAATGTGCCAGCTCTTGTGGGAGGATGTTAGCTGCAGGCTGTTGGCGAGCCTCACCGCCCTACCTCCCGCCAGGCTGCTAATGTGGCCAAGGCCCTCGCATGGGGCTCAACAAGGGGCTGGAGCCCACTCACACAGGCCTTCAAGGTAGATGGATAGATGGATGAATGGATGGAGCCTGTACATGCATGTGCATAGACGTATATATGTGTATCTACGTGTTTCCTGTATATTGTGTGTATCTGTGGGGACATGTGTGTGTGTGTGTCCCGACCTGAGGGGCTCGCTGTAATGGCCAGCCCTCAGGGAAAAAGGGAGGAAAATGATGAGACAATAGGGAGGCTAGCTGGCTAACCAGCATATGTCCTCTGGCTCTCCATAGACTGACAGCTACACACACATGCACACACATGCACACACATGCACACACAACAGGCAGAGCACATGGGTATTCCTGGATTTCATACGTCAGGGTGCCGAGAGAGCTTTCTCCCTAAATTATTAATAAACAAGAACACTTCCTCCCCAGTCTGCCTGTATCCTTCTCTTTCTCCCACTATCTGTTTTCATTCATTGCCACCCTTCCTTTTTCTCTCTCATCACTATTTTACACACACACACACACACACATACGTGTATTAATAAATATATATATAACCTTTATCCCAGTGCACCTTTGAGCTACCCCACCAAACCCACACACCTTGAACCAGTCATCCACCTCTGTCTGTGTCTAAAGCAGCGGTGTCCAAACCAGGCAGAGACAGTTTTCCAGTAATTAGCTGTAAAGATTCCTGCTCTCCTGGACTAACTTACTGGGCCGGAATGACAAGGCGGTGCACAGGTAGCTGTTATGCCTCATTAATTCGATCAGCCAGGTTTTAATTGCATTACATCTAAGACACAGACGAGCGATGTCTGACTGACAGCAGTCGCTGACGGCAAGAACCATTACATCCTGGAAATACCTTCATTTATAGAAGCGTAAAACCTCCACCTACTTCAGCACGTTAGGACTGTGCACGAATACAAAGCGATGAGAATATGTTTTATATGCATATAATCTATACCCAGCAAACGTTTAGTGAATAGATATTCCTATACAGCATGTGACTTGACAACATTAATTTCCATTTGGGCTTACCTGAAAGCCCCTCACAAGTGAGTTTAATTAACAGGAAAATAAGACGAGCCTGCACAAACACACAGTATTTCCCTGCTCGTCTTTTACATCAGTCCAAACCTGCCTTGTGATCCTCTTGGACTGCTGAGCAGGGTGCAACAGTCATCACACTCACTGGTCTGGAACTACAGGAAATGTGGCCGAGACTGACATCAGCCATCGCTGTGGTGTTACGGCAGCTCACAAGCTTCACAATCATGTCAAGATGTGTGAGAGGCCCTGGTGTAGATAGTCGCTGTTATATTCATGGCCATGTCTGACAAAGTGCAGGCGTCTCACTCTAAGAAACAAAGAAAATACAAAATGCTACCTGTTGCAAGAAAACAAACTTTGATGTACATCTTCATCTTTCTGCTATACCTGAGACTATTTTTTTATTCATGAGCTACAAACCTTGTTTGTGAGCATGTGTCTTCTGTGTAGTCTCCAACACCACGAAACTTCACTGTCTGATGAGGGCTGCAAACTCAGCCCGTCATCGGGTTTTTCTACTCCAGCGTGGAGACAAGACACCTATTAACCAGTCTGTGCTCCACACTCGTAAGGAACCAGCCGGCTCTCACAGAAACGTTTGTTGGATGGTCAAATGTGTCTGAACCTCTTGTGAGCGGACTACTGATCTGGGAATTCAAGGTTTTCAGTTGTGTCGTCTGTAAGTCACTTTAAGGTGCGTCCTGAAAAAGTCCCTTTGCTGTCTATTCGAGCGGCCCCCACACACTCTGATCTCTGTAGTGGTAGGTAATAATTGAAATTAGCTCAGTGGTCTGTTATTAGGCTGGAGCTATCGCTGTATTGATCAGGCTTCTAAAGGGTCAGGTTAGCAGGGTTCATGGGAAAAAGCTGCGGTGGGGCACAGGTTAGCTGGTTGTCAGTCACTCTGGGGTTTCTGCTGCCAGCACACAAAGACCCTGACACCCTGACACCCTGACACCCACGCATTTTCTTGTGGTGTAACATACTATTCATGTGTCAATCCTTCACTTCCACTGGTGCCCAGAGTCCTGTGGCTCCTGCTTGAACACCGATCGAACGTCTCACCGGTGACTCACGTTTACACACGCTGCTCAATCAGCAACGGTGGCATTTAAGACAGGTTCAGAAGTGCACGCACACACACACACACACACACACACACACACACACACACACACACACACACACATACACATTCACATTCACATTCACGCTGCATGAATCATGTCCCAACCATTATTGCTGCTCTGATGGCTCACATGCAGTCCACCTTTGCTCAAACTCTCAATAACACGGGACTTACTTTTCATTCCTGTCTGCTTTCTGCAAATCATTGACAACAAACACGACGTCGGACCTGACAGCAGGATTCACTCTGTTCCTGCCAGCGTTTCTGGACCCTGCTCCTTTCTGCTCCTTCACCAAACTATACCCCTTCAAGACGCTGATAAAACCCAATTATCTCTGACGTCGGCAAATCCAGCAGAGTCGCATCGCTCTGACAACAGAAGGTGAAATGGTGCCGCCATTCGTTGCCATAAAGCAACGTAAATAGATATGAGTAAACGTACAGGCTGGGTAATGCGACGTGATTAATTAGCCCCTTACTGTCTGTCTGATTGGGAAATAGATCTCAAGCTAATTATGAGAAGTATCTCATTAGCGCTGTAGCAGGGAGCTCAGTACAGTGTGTAGGTGGAGAAGCATGAGCACCGCGATGAGTTTATTAATGAGACAGGGGTTTGTTTGAACAGTGAAATATGTTGTGACTCAGAGATGGAATAAATGTGTAAAGATGAGGAGGAAGAAAAATCATCACGAGAGGATAAATATTAGACATCAAGTCGATGATTTTCTTTGTAAGAGACATGTTAAAAGCTTACTACAAAATTCTCTTTTGAAAACCTGCACTGCGTTTAAGCTCAGTGTCTCACGATCGTGTCAAGCGCTCGAGGAAAAACGTCACATTATGCAAAAAGTCCGACAGTGATCCCGTGAATGTGGAGCAGAAAATGAACTCGTCTTCTATCAAAATGGATAAATGGGAAACCACAAGTCACTTTTTCTCGGCTCATCGTGATTGAAGAATATAGATGTGAAGGTTAAAGAAGGAGCTTTCTGATGAGAGGGCCTCTATGCTTTAAAGCTGATTTCATGAGCTGAATGAAGATGTGCAGCGGCCAGGGGGCTGTTTTTAATAAGCCAACACTTTTTTTTTTATACTTTTCTCTCAACAGGTGCTGCTGTGTCAATTCCCACAAAATTCCCCACTTCAAAGCTGCTGCTTAAAACCGTGATTAAAAAATAACAGATTGAAATAAATTTGCAAAGAGATAGAAGAAGAAGAAGAAACCTTTCCACCACCGGGCTGTCAGGTGCCTTTAATCCATCAGTGCTTCCTGCTCAGGTTTTCTTTTTCCTCCCACCACAGTTCAGCTCCTCCTTCCTCTTTTAGGCATTTTCCTTCTGTTCTGACCCAGAAGCAGCTTTTCCCCTCTCCTTCCTCCTGCCTGTGCACTTGCTTACTTTTCTACCTTTTTGCTGAAATAATTTCCACCTGTCAGATTTCATCCAGCTCTGATGCATTTGGGAGTTGGAGTCTCTTTTCCACACCGTCTACGGCAGATGCATCATTTTCTCTCAGATGACAGCTCTTTCTTTTTTCAGTCTAATTATATCCATTTTCGACATAGTTTGTGAGGGCCGAGCAATAAAGACATGGACAGAATAAGGATTTCACTGCTAACACAGCAAACCTCAGTCACACTCACGCACAGCGTTATTCAGCGATTCTGTTATTCATGTAAACTTGTTTCTGCAGAGTTTGGAGCTGAAAAGCATAGACAGCATATTGACTAGCTTGCTTCGGGGATTCGGAGCGCCTTAGTCGTTGGCTTCTAGACAATGGAGCCATCACTCTGCCATTGTTCACATACTCATTTATTAATGAAGTACTGAAATGCAATCTGCTTCCTCACTGAACCACACAGATGAGGGAAATAGTCTTTGTAATGAGATTTTTTTCCCAGGCTTTTAGCTTTTTTTTGTCTTTTGATGAGTTAGAGAAGTGACAGAAGGGTGCGAGTGGTTCTACTGCTGTGCCTCACTCCAGAGAAAAAGAGCATGTTTTAGGTTCTTTTGAAGGCCATTAAGTAGAATTTCTAGTCAACAATCTCCTTTTCCCACTGAGAAGCGGTGATATTTAAATGATGTAGTTGCCTGCAAACTGAGACATTCGCTGGTATTGAAACCAGACCACACATTTGTGAGGCTTTGACACATTTGAAGTGGGCACATTTGGGCGTCTGTTGACTGTGTGCCACTGACTGACTTCTGCTATTCAAGGAAGATATTGCAGCAATGTTGAATCTGCAAATACTAAATATTAAATTAACTGATCTGAGCTTTGTTCTTCCAGTTCTTCCATTTTTTAAAGCTTTTCTAAGAGTTCTTAGTGTCATAACATTATTCACATTATTCAGCCCGTTACTACTTTTCTCACTGCTCCATTACATATAAAAGAATATTGTGAAAATGATACACCTGTTGAATTGGTATATAACTGACGGACTTTCTTGTGATTATTTGGGAATATTGTAGAAAATCAGATCATAAAGCAAAGAAAATGTTCGGCCCTTTGCTTCATGGGCTTTTCGGTCAAGCAGAGCAAAGTCCTGTGGCTCACGTTCAGCTCAGTTCCTGTTTTACTGTCGCTGCCGCCCAGAATATCTGAAAACACATTAATGTGATGTGTGAAGGGCTATTACTTACAATCTGCTAGCTTTAGGCATCGGTCAGTGCTCAGCTGTTGTTGAGCACAAACATACAGGCCTGGAAAATGACACTATTGCCTGTTGTTGAATTTACTTTTCGTGTGAGTGGGACATTAACTCTGTTTAACGTTGCTGGAGCTGTTCGATGGTGTACCAACCGATCATGTCTCAGCACTTCTCTGTGTGTGTGTGTGTGTGTGTGTGTGTGTGTGTGTGTGTTTCTATGATCCACACATTAAAGTCACACTCAGTTGCAAATAAGTTGTGAAATTTTTCTGAGTGTGTGCGTTACCTTTGTATTTATAGACTGCTGGGGTGTTTGTTGGTAATTAGTAGTCAGGCCTGGAGGCCTCCAATTAAAGTGTCAACAAACTGTCATGAGCTCTGGTCCTGGGAGGCAAACGTACGAGGAAGAGGGATAAAAGTCTGCTCTGAGTGCTGATAGTCTGATAGAGAGAAGGATGTTACTTCAGCTCTCGTATCAGCACTCTGAGAGAGCAATCCATGTTTTAGCAGTTTGTCAATATCACATTTATCACCGCTCCCTCACGGTATATCACTGCTGTGCTTCAAAGAGTTCCACACCACTTTTGATATACAACTTAAATTTCTAGGCTCATCCTGTCGACTCTGGAACACTTGTGTTTTTCACAGCTCTCTGTCTGATCTGGTCCTATCTCCAAACCATCCCATCTAACTTCCTCTTTCGTTCCATCTGGTTCTCAAGAGAACCTCTCTTAGTCTTTGAAAGTTGTCAGGGGCCTCTCCGCTTTAATAACTCGTCCTGTCGTATTTCCACCACCTAGTTTTTCTCTGCTTCCTCTCTGGTGCTGCCGGAGACATTTCCACTGGACACACACTTTAGCCACAGTGTGTATGCTTGCCTGTGTGTGTGTGTGTTTGATGATTCAGACAGTCTTGTGATTGATTGAAATCCAAAGTATTCAACTGAGCAACACGGACTTACTGTCCACACTATGCAGGGCTCTACCTTGGCATTAATTTATTAATCCCTCAGTCTTTCACTCCCTTCAGACTTTTATTGAATGGGCACAATCTTCACACAAGGGCAAAAAATTGCCTGTCACACAGAATAAAAAAGTAATGAACTGCCGTTATTAAACATCACCCAGGAGAGCATGGAGGAATGAATGTGTGAATCAAAAGAAAATCTCCTTTTGATAGAAACATAACAGTCAGAGCTTTAAAATTAATACTAATCCCCCACCCACATCCATGTAGTTAATTTTTAGACGGCCTGAGCCCTGGAGATCTGTATTTTCAGAGCACCAAGGTTATTAGAACATCATTCCACCAAATGTCTCGCAGCCTTAGTCTCTCCATAGCAAGACCACCGCAGAAATCATCCGGCCCCTTCTTCGCTATTTTAATTTAATTAATGTATAGCGGTATTTTTTCAAAGTGAGGTGAGGTGCATTCACAGTCAGCAGGCTCAGCTTCCAGTGTTTTACCTTCAGGTAACTGGTGGGCGGTTGAATGCAGGCGTGACTGTGGGTACAAAGGAAAATGATTGCTATTGAAAAAAACATGAGAAATTATAATAATTTACGGAACATCGTAACATGTACTGATGTGGAACACATTTTTGCTTCAGAACATAACTTGTTATTGACAGCCATGTGCGAGGTGCTGGTGCACTATTACTTTCTTCAGTGACCTTACATGTAACCTGTTTGCTTAGTAATTAATGGAGGTCTTCTAACAAGCAGGAAAAACTGATGTTTTAAATAAACAAAGATTATAGAAAAACATGACAGGAAAACATCAGGAATAATTAATAGCCTCAGACCACTGGAGACGACAGGTAATATCCAGGAGGCTGCACATCAAGGTTATTTACCTGAAAGGAGAATGCATTAAATGCATTAGGTTCATGTTGCATGAGCTGGTTTCTCTTTAAGTACCTGATTACACAGACACTCTAATGCACACACAGATGAAGGCTACTGGCTGCACGGCTTTAAAGTTTAATAAGGTTCTGCCCCCCCCCCCCCCTCAGATAAAACAAGACCGCTCCAGCTCTATGAAATATTCACTCATGATGAGGATTGTATTAATCCTCATGATTTACAATGTGGAGACCTGCACCAGACGGAGAACACGTTTTTGTAAACATAGTTTTGAAAAAAATAAGCAAATTATATATATATTATGTTTATATATATATATATATATATATATATATATATATATATATCATGAGCGCTATCATGAGCGCTATATATTATATATATATATATATATATATATATATATATATATATATATATTATATATATATATATATATATAATATAGTTTTTTGACAGAATGGGAACAACAGAAACCTCCAGGGGGGAAATTACTGGTTCCAAAGCCATAGTCATGGAGGTTTTAAAGGTACAAACAAGATGAGTCACATGATACTGAGGGCTCTGGTTGAGATGGGATTATTTGGGTATAGAGAGAAAAGGAGATGAGGTGGAGAATGAAAATAAGAGAGAGAGAGAAATAAAACCTCCTCCAGATATAGATAGTCTCGTAAGTGGCAGGTCGACGACCACAGTGAGATGCTTGCGAAATTACTGAAAATTAAGTGTACAAGATTGGCTACCAAAATCCAATCTGCTCCCAGCCTCAGTCATTTTGTAAAGTTGACGATGCCTGGGAACTTGTGACAGTCCAATTAAGGACATTTGCATATCGGGAGACTTAAATTATTGTCATCCGCTGGAGCGTAAAATGGAGGTGCAACTCAAGAGGAGATAGCGGTGATCTACACTCGTAGACCATGGATGAGTCTGTGAGGGGGGGTGGGAATAAAGAGCTGCTTACATGTGTAAATATTCCCTTTAGACATTCCTCGACTCTCCTGTCTCTATTGTCCTCTCCTGTCTTTCTTTACTTTTCAGGTCTCTGCTCTCTCTCTACAAGCTTTCTGTGTCTTCGCTCGTTTCACTCCCTCCATCTTGGCAACCTCTTGCTTCCGCCGGCTCTACTCATGCTTTTAGTTTGCTGAAAGAGTCCACCATTAGCAGATCTTAAACTTTTATCTTCTTGATAAATGGGCAGACCACATGTCTCTGGATGGTAGCTGTAAAATGCTCCATTACCAAAAATAAAAGTGGATCTTTCTCCGCCTCACACAGTGAAACTCCTTCCAAGGTGCAGTTTGAAATTCCCCAGTATTTTCTCTTGTCTGTCTTGCTCTCTTCCTGTCTTTGCCTGGGGCATGTGTATGGTTTTGGCCTGATGTCATGGAGGCACAACCAACAAGAGGTACAGCACAAGTAAAGGTTTCTGTCAGGTGAGAGACAGAAGCAAGGCCTTACAAGGAATGACTGCAGGCTGTACATACAGGCCACATAAGGCATTTCTTTGTCTCTTCCTCTCTGTGTGTTTGCTAACTGACCTTTTCTCTCCTCTCACCTTTATATCTGAATATTAGAGCCCAGCCCAAGGCATTCAAATGACCTTTTATCACCTCTCTACTCTACTATCAAGATTCACCGCGTGCCGTCTTGTGTAATGATGATGATATTTCTCAGACATGGATTCGTCAAGACAGAAATGAGCCGTACTCCTTATTAAATGAAGACGTAATCATGTTATTTCTCTTTGATGGCTCTGTGGCAAACACACGCATCTGTAGACTCTTCTCCACACTACAAGTTATTTACGTCCAAAGTGACTAATGGGTTGTTGAAGTTTGCTGCGTCAAAGATGATGCACAGTGCAAGACAGAGGGAGCAGACGGTGCTTCCCTTTGAGTGCGCTGATGTTATCGGTTTTCTTCTTCATCACATGGATATTAGTTTATCAGTCATATACAAACCTGACCTTTTCTCTGCTAGAGTATGAAAAATTAGCACTTCACTTTTCATAACCTGCAGGGTGGCAGTGTGAACGCTGAGAATTCAATCCCACCATGACTAGAAACGAAGTCGATGTTGTACTACCTCACAGAGAAATAGTGGCATGGCCCTTTATTTGGCACGGCACAGAAAGTATAGGAAGGCATTGAATGTAACATGACAAAAAAGAATCAAACTAATCCGGTTGTCTCTCTAAAACTGGACCTTCAACTAATAATATCACAGTCATGTCCTAAGTGGTCACAGCCAGTGATAGACCCTCAGCCATGGGGCTCACGGTCCACAGTATACAGCCTGACCCGGCACTGGGATGATGTAGAACATCTTTAGTTTTATTGAAGGCTGTTTCTGAGTCTGTGCCAGGACTTCATGCATTACCATATGAAGAAGAAGCACTCACTTAAAGAGGTGGGGAGTGAGGATATTGGAAGAGGTTCAACTCAGCCTGGTGTGTTTTCACTGAGTGCAGTTTGCAGAGCAATGGGTGCATCATGTACTATCCGCTAGCACTGTGTGTGCTAACCTGCTGAAACGTTCACAGCACATTGACATGTTAACTGACAAAAGTGTCAGACATCAAGATGTTAATATGTATTTGATGCTAATGTCTCTTCCTTTAACTGCATGTTCTGAAAATGTGACTTTACTGTAGTAGCTGCAGGGATACTTCGAAGTATTAGTCAGACCATCTTTGCAGTACATATATGGGAAGTACAATATTTCACATAGAGTTCGTGTGTTCACATGCTTGACTTTTGCATTTGGATGTGATCAACAGTAAATGCACAGCCTAGTTAATTTTATGCAGATGAATTCTGAATGCACAGTGCAGCGTATTTGCAGAAAGACACAGTTGTTTCTCTGCCTGTGTGAGCTGCAGTACAGTTCCTCTGTGTCAATATGCAAAACCACATTTCAGCCTCAATCTGACTCATTTATAAGG
Organism: Mastacembelus armatus; assembly: GCF_900324485.2. Classification (NCBI taxonomy): domain Eukaryota; kingdom Metazoa; phylum Chordata; class Actinopteri; order Synbranchiformes; family Mastacembelidae; genus Mastacembelus; species Mastacembelus armatus. The sequence goes on along the minus strand of NC_046645.1, from coordinate 744,265 downwards.
GTGGCCTGCTCTTGATAAGTGTCTGAGGATTTTATCTTGTGCATTTAATCACATGCTTGGGCTTTACAGTCCAGATCCTCTTCGACCTCTCGGTTCTCCCCAAATAAAAAGGATGGCTCATTTTCTAGGAGTGCCTTGTGGCTTATCAGAGGTGATGTGCTGTCCTCACTTCCCCTCAGGCCTGTAAACTGAATGGATTAGTAATGAATCACTCCAACCATACCCAAGTGGACAACAATTTGTGTCCCTCCCTATCAGCTAACTCGGTCTCTTCCACCACCCTCATGTGAGGCCCAAGGGATTTCTGGAAAAGACCATCTCCTAACCCTAAATAGGGGGAGCCTGCCCATACATTATCATCAGCGAGATCCACCTTAATACCATGTGTGTCAGACATGCGACATAATCCTGCTCATCAGCATTATCGTAGTTCATTAGGGTAGCACCTTAGCTGACAGCTGAACAATTGTGTTTTACTTCAGCTGTTGCACAATAGTGTCATTTTCATGCTCCCAGCTCTTCCCTGTCATTTTCCCCTTGCCTGATCCCTTTTGAGATACTGACAGTTACACGCAGGCTGAGGAATATGAAAACGACTCAGTGCGGTGCACTCCTTCATCGGCGCTGTCACACTTCATTGAAATGAAAAGCCATCGGGAGGTTTAAGAAGATGAACCAAAAAAAAAAGAATAAAGAGGTAAAAATGTACAAATGAGCAAAATGAAGGGTTTGGGCGTTGATCATCATCCATTTGACTCACAGGAAAGGTGACAAGCAGTGATGATAAAAGAGACATGAAAAGTGACAAATGTGGCTGGAGTATAAACTTTAATGGCCCAACCTTGGATGGGAGCAATTTGCCAATATTTAATTAACTGTAATGTGATCAATCAGAGTGTTAAAGGATGGAGCTGTTCTGCCGGGGCACTCTGCCAGCCGCACTCATCCTATAGCTCATTTAGCCCCACGAAAGCTCCAAGGAAATGCAGCAATCAACAAAAGCGGCTCTGGGTTGTGTCTGGAGAATCCCATTGTCACCGCACTGACAGGAGCCGTGTGTTTTCCTTGTAAATCATCCTAGAGTGGACGTTCTGTCATTTGGCTTTGGTTTCAGGCCTGCGTCACACAAGATTATTGCTTGTTTCTTGTTTCTTTTCTTTCTTATGTTTCCGTGCAGTTTTGGATTCGACGTAATGTTTTTTTTTTTTTTCTCATTGTGACGTCTTCATTCCTTCATTTGTCCCTTTTGTTTATCCTGATTGTATCATAAAACACAAACACAAGCCAAAATGCTTCTAGCACCAGTGTTTGTGTGTGTGTGTGTGTGTGTGTGTGTGTGTGTGTGTGTGTGTGTGTGTGTGTGTGTGTGTGTATATACATTTGACCCGTCTAATGATAATACTGTAATTAATTCTCATGGGGAGCTTAGACTCAGACCCCATAGGTAGATGATGGGATGTTGGGACGTACAGACCACAATATATGAATAGCAGTAACAGGAAGGACTCTCATGACTGTGGACTACAGCTGATACTGTTATTTTAAAGCTGCACTGGCCCTTAAAGTGAAGTTGGTAATTGTTGTGAAAGTATAATACGCACACAGTTGAGATTTGGTTGGTCACTTCACACAAGAATAAATCAGAGCTGCTTCCCTGTGGACGCTCAGATCCCCCAAAGGGATGTTTTGTTGGCATTTATGTGCGTTTATGGTTGTTATATATAGGTTTTTAAAAGTTCTTGTCACAGTGCGGTAGAGGGAGAACACATTTACATAACTAAAGATGCTGTGTACTCTATATTCTTGTCAGAGGTTTTGCTAATTTAAATTAAACACCCACAAAAAAAGAAGAAGTGGTTTATTTATGCCTCCATGAGAAGGAAAGGTCAGCTCGTGTCTACACCAGGGCAGAGCTTCAATCTTGAGTAAACACAGAAGAAACTTCTATTTTTCAGATAAACCTTTTTTACACTCACAGCATCAAGACCTTTTGTTTCCTGAGCTTTCCATGTCATTAAAGCAGCATTTTCTCTGGCTCTTCACACAAATAGACAAATGAATAACTAAACTCAAATCTCAACCCTGGTCATTATTCACCTGGACGAAGATCCCAGTGATACCCACAATGCTCTCTGCCCAAAATATATTCCATGTATTCCTGAAACTGCTGCGGAGGATAGACAACGGTCAGGCTAAGTGAAAATGAAGTGCAGTTTGATGGCATATAAATTATCCCAACCTCAATTTCCTATTTGACCTTTCCAACTCACCAGCACAGAGTAAGAGACCCAGTGCTTTCTTTCCAGTTGAGCTCCGTCTCTGACAGACGGGACACAGTGAGGTGGGAACCCTTTGACAAAAAAAACATACATGAATTGCCTAATAAAGGCTTGGCTGATTAAATTAAGAAGATAATTGGATTCCTGAATGCATAATAAAATAAAGCTGGATTGGGTATAATGTAATTGTCTGCCCAGGATGTACTTTCTGTTTTCCACTGTTAGAGCTGAAAGCCGGAGGAGGGTTACAGTGACAAGCAGAATTACAAATTGGGAACAACACATGGAGGTTGTATAATGGAGTAAGACACACAGTTTTGTTTGCCACTGAGTGCTCAGGTACACAAATACAATTTCCTTGAGGTTTCATCTTACAGATCTATGAGGATATATAACCATTGTCAGGTCCAGTGACCAAACACAAGCAAAGGATGGAGGATTTAACCAAACCCCACATGGTCTCTTTTCTGTCATCACATCACTCTTCATAAATCACAGGAGCGATTTCTACTCTCATCAGTGTCTGCTCAAAGGAAAAGTAGAAATGATGCCAAATATACTTAAAAATTATTACACTTACACACATATTAAAGACCCCAATTTCAACATACCAGCTTGCTCAAAGGCTTCACAACAGTGCTAATAAGAGACTTGTCCGTGGCTCTAAGTCTCACTTGTGAATCCATGTCGCACTTGATGGAGGAAATTGCCGTTTCACACCCCATTGCTCCCGATACTGGTATTATCTTCTGGGCAATATCTTCTGGCAACTTCTGTTGTGCTGGCCACCTAACGTGGGCTCCATTATGTGAATGCAGAAGATTGAAATGTTCTGTCTAGACCCTAATGTCATCTGTCCCCACAAAAATACACCAGGCTGAGCACAGCAGAGATTGGAAAGAGACGACCATTACTTCCCACAGGGAATTGAGACTCGAGGGGGGGTGGAAACGGGGCTTATGAGAAGCTCATAGTACAAGTTGAAGCGACAGAATCAATTACAAATGGATGCAGCTGTTAGAGAAAAGCTTTCAGGTGAAGAGAGAGTACCAAACGGTCTCTGGTACGAGGCCTGGACTGTGGTACCGTATGTAAAAGGAGCGGTGGCCTTAAGTTGTCTGCCTGAACTCACAAGTTTAGCTTCGTTTGGGATTTCTGGATGAATATGATCTTATATAACATGCAGCATAATTAGAGCGGAAGGCCAGAGCCTTGAAGACCCGGGACCTTGTTTATGGAAACAGTGTTCTCTTGATTGTTTTCTACCTTTTTCCGTGTCCCGCGGGAACTTTGGTTCTTGTTTGTGTTCTTTAATGTCTCTGTGAATTCACGGTGGATGCCTCGGGTCAGTGTCATAGTGCAGTGGCAGTTTTATACTGTCGATCAAGTTCAGCTAACCTCAGGGTCTATCACTCTGTCAACCTCAAAGGCTCAATAACCTGCATCCACACACACACACACACACACACACACACACACACACACACACACACCCGCCTCTGACAAAAATAAGTGATTTATCAGCACAGATTTATTCCCTGTGGGAATATGTCTTAATTACAGGGGGCTAATCGATAACTTCCACTAAATGATGGCTCAGAGGCGTGTGTGTGTGTGTGTGTGTGTGTGTGTGTGTGTGTGTGTGTGTGGAGTCCTTTGGGAATAAGTACAGTCTTTGCACCTGCATGATGGATGGTGTGAGTGTTTTAACCATCAGCAGTGTTTTACAGGCTGACCCTGTGACAGGCAGGCTGGAGCTGAGCCAGCAGCTGGCGGGCCTGGAAACAGCTGGACTAACAACAGCGAGAGCTGTCAGGAGAGCGCCTGCACTACTAATGATAAAACCACGTTCGTCTTGTGCAGTGCAGATTATAACTATCACGGGTCAAAAGTCCTGAATAAACAATTTTTGGGGTGTGTCAGACTGGAGTGTTAGTGAGGAGCAGCTTTAGATTTTATAGAGACAAGGATCTGGTCAGTGTTGGACTAATGTGGGTTGTTAGAGGCTGATGCTCATAATGTCACATGGCTATTTTGGCCTGTTGGTCAGTTGCACAGTATAATTTAACACAGCAAACATGGTCAACATTACACCCAAAGATTTCAGATGCACTGTAGGCATTTCCTGTAGCTACAGCCTCACAGAGCAGCTAGCATAGCTGTAGTCTTCTCTTCTGGTAATGGAAAATCTAACTTTCTCATTAGATCTTATTATTATAATGTCAGTTATTTTTGCCCTTAGGTCATTATAATAACCTCGTCCTGTGATCGCTGTGATCATTACCAGACTGCTGACGTTAGACTTTACTTCTAGATAAAGTCCATAGACAACATGGCCAGACTCCTTGTGTTCTTAGATCTAAGCATTTACTGTGAGGAACACACTGTTGTTATGAGCACTAGAAGTGATGGCCAAACCCATAAAAATAACTTTTTTTATCTAAGGACTTGTTGCTAAGATGCTCTTTGCAGGAACAGGACTCAAACACAACACCTGCCTGGTGCAAACACAGTGGCAGCTCAGCTTCACCTCTTTTGCAGGTTAAGGGCCTCATTTAAGAGCACTGCAGTGATTTAATGAAGGAGGAACAAGAACTCCCTTCCACTGGGAACTGTCCCTGTAATTGCACACAGTTTCCAGCATTTGCATTTTTATATTCCACTCATCATGTTTTGGTTTAATACCATAAATGAATTGAAAAGAATATAATAAAAACTTTTGGAGAAATTATTACAGCAATGTCTGGATGAAATGAGCATCATCCACCTTTAAATTAGTAATCAGGCTCCTGTTGGAACAATTTAGTCCCACCCAGATAATCCAAAATATTGTTGTGTACATGTTGTTTGAAGACAGAACAGGTTCTTCTTCTATTGTGTAGAACATTGTCGGGGTCATGATGGCCACAGTAAATAAGCACAGACTTTAATGTCGGCGCCTTTTTCTGGAGTATTTTCCACTTTTCTTTTCCATCTTTCATCATCATAGCACATTACCGTCTAAAATACTTTGCTGTTTTGTTTGCAAGATCTGTCTTATTTGGGGTGACTGACAGACACGCTTAAAGACTATGCTTTTACGAAAATTAGAAAAACCACCAACTATGTACCGTAGCTGTTATGGATGGAGGAGCATGTATATGCACAGAGGGAGAGCATAAAAACAATAATGCGAAGAAGAATGGAGGGTCGCCTGGGGAGTGGTGCTAAAGCATTAATATCACTGTAAGGAATTTGGTAATTTTCTGGATGAAAAGGATCATTTAGCTGTACACAAATTTGCGTAAGACTCCATAGTAATTAGAATCTGGGGATATGATTATAGAAGGGCGTCTGCATGAGCAATGACAGGCTTTAAATCTGCCAAGTCAAATGCAAAAAGGAAAAGACCAACAATAATTACAACACCAAAGCGAAAATTATTATAAACACATTAGCAGAGTATTATCATAAGAGTACATGCTTATTTGGAAATTTTAATTATCATTTCAAAGAGTTGGATCTGCTATTACTAAATATTATTTCAGTAAACACGTTATTTGCATATCTGCGATTTACCGAGCTTCAAAGTAGGAAACTTGAAAATATTTTATGTGAAAGAAGAATTGTGACGTTATCATTACTTGTATTTTTTGCTACTGCTTCTGTTTTGAAGCCTGTGATGTACAATCAGCCTTGACAAGGGAAAAGACAGTAGGTGCTACGCAGAAAATCCCAATCAGGATTTGAAACAGAGAGATGTTCAGAGTTTTAAGATTGTGCTCCAGAAGGATTGTGCACAAGCGTGGGTGGATTAGTGCTGTATGCAGTGGCAAGAAAGATATGATGTGAATCCTTGCAAATTATGTGCATTTATGTATAAATTAGTCTTAAAATATGGTCAGATAGTCTAAGTTACAATTAAGAACAACTTTTAACTAATAACGCCCCACATTTCTGTTGTTTTTCTCAATATATGAGTCGATCATTATTCAGGTTGGAAAAACACACACCTTGGGTAATGATACAGAAGTGATGATAAACATTCAAACATTTTGTTTGCTCTTCACAAGACGCTTCTGCTGATGTGAACCATGTGATTCAAAACAGACTAAACAGACTTATAGTTCAGATCCCATCAGACCACAGTCAGACAAAGGTGGTCCATAGGAGTCATTGCAGCTGGTTTTGTATGGTAGTCTATCATGACGACGATGATGATGATGATGTCCTGAAGCTGCCCCTCTGCACAAAGCATTACTATAAAGTAACAGTACTACACAGTACTACAGTACTAAAATGTTTTGTGGACTGATGGAACAAAGTTTGAGTTGTTTGGGAAGAACAACGATACATAAAGTGTAAAAATGGAAAACATCCAAGTTCTAAAGTACAACGGAGAGAGCAGCTTTGCTGCCTCTGGGCCTGGACACCTGCCATCACTGAGGGGAGAATTAATTTTCATGTTTATCAGTGCATTTTATGGGATAATGTCAGGGGTCAGAGCCCAGACCTTAACCCAACAGAGATGCTGTGGAATCACCAAACCCGAGCTGTTCACAACAGAGACAGCCTGAGTGTGGCTGAGCTGAAGCGGCTCTCCAGAAGAGAACTGTCTGCTTGTTAGAGGTAATTGGTGCCAAAGGAGGTTAAACATTTTTTTTGAATGCAGGAGCTCACTTACGATTTCCACCAGCCCCATGAACATGTAATGGTTGTGGGCAACAGAGCCAGGAAATGTGTGTGTTATTAGTTTAAGCACATTGTGTTTGTCAAATCATATTTTTGACGTATTGATGCTGAAAGGTGATTTCCAAGGGTTCTCAGTCGTCTTCCTGACTCGGTGTCTGTCTACAGGTTTCTCCATGAAAGCGAGGGCTGCTGCTGCCTTCCACAGGAGGTTGTCAGGGTGGAAACAAAGCTCTCAGGGTGACTTAGGCCTTAGTGGACTGTCGGTCAGAAAATCGTACCATCACTCAAAGCAGGTTTAGTGACTCAATTTGTCATTCCCCTAAGCCTCATGTCCAAGGGCCATAGAGCAATCCCTGACCCTTGTAATAGAAACCAAATTTAGCTTGATAGATCTACGGCCTGCTGAATGAACCAAAGTTTTATTTTGGGCCTTTGGCACAGTCTCACAATATTTTGGGGAAAAACTCGAAGGGAAAGTACCTGTCACACAAAAGTAAGCAATAAATTATCTGACAACAGGAGCGTTATGTGATCTATTGACTGTGTTGTAACAGACACACTGCACCTGGTTATGGAAACTTTAAGGTCCGATGTATGTTTGTGAGCTTAATAAAAGCTTTTACTGAATATGTGCCAGTTTAACTACAGGAAATATAAGTAATGCAATGTGGATTTTGCGGTTTGTTAGGGATCATCGTCCTGTTGCAGAAGCCACGTTTAGTTTCTGTAGACGACAGCACATTTGTTGATGCATACATGCAGGTGAATTATATTTTTCCATCAATCAATCTAACATCTCCTGTGCCACACACAACTCTAAATAATTATATTTCTACCCTCATGCTTAATGTTTAAAGTGTTGGTTTTTCATCAAATGCTCCTTATTTTCTCCAAACATAACTTTGCTGGTTGTGGCCATCAAGATTCTGTCTTAATAACCGTCCCCTGATTTATTTAAATCCATCAGTTTCCTTCGTTTCAGATCTGCAGTTGTTTAGAGCAGCTCATGGTTGTTGAGATTTGAAGAGTCTATGCTATTAAATCACAGTTGAACTAGGCACAGCTAGAACCATAGAACAGCTACTGAATGTTGGACGCCAGGTGTTAGATCAGTGTATCAGTAAAATGATAAAGGAGTGAGGTACATTCACGTTGAAGACATTAATTCTCAATTTCATTTATTTTCATCCAAAGCTTTTGTGTTTTTCATTTAATATATATATATATATATATATATATCAATTAATATATATATATACAGTGGGTATGGAAAGTATTCAGACCCCTTTAAATTTTTCACTCTTTGTGTCATTGCAGCCATTTGCCAAAATCAAAAAAGTTCTTTTTTTTTCTCATTAATGTACACTCAGCACCCCATCTTGACAGAAAAAACCAGAAATGTAGAAATTTTTGCAAATTTATTAAAAAAGAAAAACTGAAATATCACATGGTCATAAGTATTCAGACCCTGTGCTCAGTATTGAGTAGAAGCACCCTTTTGAGCTAGTACAGCCATGAGTCTTCTTGGGAATGATGCAACAAGTTTTTCACATCTGGATTTGGGGATCCTCTGCCATTCTTCCTTGCAGATCCTCTCCAGTTCTGTCAGGTTGGATGGTGAACGTTGGTGGACAGCCATTTTCAGGTCTCTCCAGAGATGCTCAATTGGGTTTAGGTCAGGGCTCTGGCTGGGCCAGTCAAGAACGGTCACAGAGTTGTTCCGAAGCCACTGCTTTGTTATTTTAACTGTGTGCTTAGGGTCATTGTCCTGTTGAAAGGTGAACCTTCGGCCCAGTCTGAGGTCCTGAGCACTCTGGAAGAAGTTTTCTTCCAGGATATCTCTGTACTTGGCCGCATTCATCTTTCCTTCAATTGCAACCAGTCGTCCTGTCCCTGCAGCTGAAAAACACCCCCACAACATGATGCTCCCACCACCATGTTTCACTGTAGGGATTGTATTGGGCAGGTGATGAGCAGTGCCTGGTTTTCTCCACACATACCGCTTAGAATTAACGCCAAAAAGTTCAATCTTGGTCTCATCAGACCAGAGAATCTTATTTCTCATAGTCTGGGAGTCCTTCATGTGTTTTTTGGCAAACTCTATGTGGGCTTTCATGTGTCTTGCACTGAGGAGAGGCTTCCGTCGGGCCACTCTGCCATAAAGCCCCGACTGGTGGAGGGCTGCAGTGATAGTTGACTTTGTGGAACTTTCTCCCATCTCCCTACTGCATCTCTGGAGCTCAGCCACAGTGATCTTTGGGTTCTTCTTTACCTCTCTCACCAAGGCTCTTCTCCCACGATTGCTCAGTTTGGCTGGACGGCCAGGTCTAGGAAGAGTTCTGGTCGTCCCAAACTTGTTCCATTTGAGGATTATGGAGGCCACTGTGCTCTTAGGAACCTTGAGTGCTGCAGAAATTCTTTTGTAACCTTGGCCAGATCTGTGCCTTGCCACAATTCTGTCTCTGAGCTCCTTGGGCAGTTCCTTCGACCTCATGATTCTCATTTGCTCTGACATGCACTGTGAGCTGTAAGGTCTTATATAGACAGGTGTGTGCCTTTTAATCAAATCCAATCAGTTTAATTAAACACAGCTGGACTCCAATGAAGGAGCAGAACCATCTCAAGGAGGATCAGAAGAAATGGACAGCATGTGAGTTAAATATGAGTGTCACTGCAAAGGGTCTGAATACTTATGACCATGTGATATTTCAGTTTTTCTTTTTTAATAATTTTGCAAAAATTTCTACATTTCTGTTTTTTTCTGTCAAGATGGGGTGCTGAGTGTACATTAATGAGAAATAAAATGAACTTTTTTGATTTAGGGAAATGGCTGCAATGACACAAAGAGTGAAAAATTTAAAGGGGTCTGAATACTTTCCGTACCCACTGTATATGCTGACCCTAAATCATGACAGTGGGAACATGTGCAACAAACAATATCCTTTGTTTCCAGTCTGAGTGCAGTTGCAGAGCCAGAGCTCAGGCACAAAGTGGATCCAGGACGACATACATGTTTGCAAGTGGCCCAGATCTGATATGACGACATCTGATTTGGTTTGTTCACATTTCCAGGAAAGAATCCGATCAAAGTCATTTGGAGGGGAATGAAATGTGAAAGTGGCCGTGGATCCTAAGGAGCGAAAACACTTGTGTGGGTGGACTGTTGCTGTGCAGAGTCACCAGTGCACCTTAATTAAGGCAGCGAGTGGTGTGAGCGTATTTACCAACTTGTAATGGATACAATTAAAACACACACACACAAGATGAGACACTTTTTTATCGTGAATTAAATCCTGATTTAATGCGTCCACCATCATGCAGCCACGTGTTAAATGGTTGTTGGTTTAACAAGCATCAGACTGTAGCCTGCTCTATGATCAATGATGTGTTAATTGGTGTGTTTTTTCTGTGACACTTGCAGGTGTCAGGTTTTCTGTAGTTGCCAGAATGATAGACTTTGGAAATAGACCATTTTTGTAATGATTTGCCAGGAACAAAAGCTGCCAACAGATCCATGGTGTGGGATTCATGGTGTTCACCTGCAGCTGATTTAATTTTTAACTCATTAAACCATGTACTGATGCATACAGGGGAGTTGTGAGTGTGTTGTCTACTAACGATGCAGCCTTTAAATATAAATAGTTGTCGCACTAGTTACCTGTTAGCATATTTTGTCCTGGCAAGCAGCAGGTTGATAACAGGCAGTTTTGATGCTGAAGTGGCGTCTAATGCTGAGCGTGTGTGTGTGTGTGTGTGTGTGCAATGTGTGCACTCCAAATCCCACCCAGCAAAGTGCACGTAGAGCTAATTTAAAAAGAGAGAATTCAAATATTCTTATCTGCTCTGGTGACTGAGCTGTGTTCACCGAAAAACCGTGGCTCAGTTAATGGTTTTAATTAATGTGGTTTAAGCAGTGAGTGTGGGCAGGTTCCCTTTCTGTCTACTTTCTGAAACAGTGGCTTTTGGAATTACATTTAATGTTTTACCAGATCTGAGAAACAACTAATGTCTATAACGTGTGTCGTGGTGTTTTCGTGCATGGATGTTGCTTAGTACATGGCAATGTGCTTTTTCTGTTTCCCTATGAGGTGATAATGAATATGACTTATTACTCATCAGTGCTATAAGATAATTATCTGCAGCGAGTGTGCATGAGCCAGCTCAGCCCTCGTAAGAAAACAAATCTCCTTCCTGTCATGTTCTTTTCACTCCCCCTTTCATTGCATTTACAATGACTGTGTGAACAATGCGAGCACAGATGAAACGCCTCGCTGAGTAATGCTCGTAGCTTCTTACAAAACACAGCTCGATAACGTTTAAAGCAAAGCTGAACCATAAAATTAAGTCAAGGTCATGCCGGGGTATGAAACGAAGCACATCGCGTGTTGGGGAGTAAACTCTCTGTCTGTGAATGCAGATTTTTTTTTTGTCTTCCATCACTGCATTTGAATGCTTTTATTGAAATTTAATTTCCTCGCTGTGAGTTGCCTGTGACTCCATATGTAACTTTGGAAGCTGTTTTAACTCATCCTGACACCCTGACATTGGTACTTAAGATGGAAATTCACTGCTGCACACAATTGCATTACATCGTCCTCACTGAAGAAGAGAGCAAGAATTTGTACGTAAGGACGTGTGTGTGTGTGTGTGTGTGTGTGCGTTTGAGTCGGGGCGATAAAGAGGAAAAGGGAGGAGGTGTCAAAGCCAAAGACGGGAGCAGAGATAACCATGGAAATCCTACAGCTCTCTCATCTTTCTTAATGATACATCTGTGATGATACATTTGCAATGATGACATCGCTCATTGTAATTTGAAGTGCCTTTGCCCGTGTCAGAGCTGTACAAGACAGGATGTGAAATTGGGGTCTTAGGACAGGGTGTTTTATTAGCTGTTGGATATTGCCAAGGTGGTTAAGCTAAGGCTATTTGATTTTCACTGCTTCTTTCATTTACTCAGTTTGATTTGCGATAAGTGACTTTTCCTCAGTAGTAATTTCACAGTTTGTGCTCTCGTTCTGTCTTTTCTTCTTTGTGTATCACTCCGTGCACCGCTCTGTCTCTCTGCTGCTCTCTCACGCTTTCTAAGAGATGATGAGCATCTCCCTCACACACACACACACACACACACACACACACACACATCTCATGCACTGCCATATGCAGCCTCAAGGAATGATTGCAGTAAATGTCGTAAATTATTTGATTCCAATACAAATGAACTCGTGATAGTAATCCTGCACTAAGTGGCTGCAGCTTAATTTCATATTGATGAATTAACTGCCTCAGCCAGTGCTCAGAACAATGGTTTCTAATTAGAGCGACACTAATTGCACGCACATTGATTGGCTGCTAGAGCAATCTTATGTCTTGTGAGGATCCTATTGGACCAGATGAAAAGCTGCTCCTGGAGCTTTAAACCTTCTTACACGACGACTTTTCGTGAAACTATATTAATATATGTCACTATTAGTCTCCAGAATTGAAACCATATTAAAGCAGCAGCAGATGTTGCATCCATACTCGTGGCTGGTAAGATACTAAGCAACACACAGAAAGAGAGGGAGCATGTGCTGTGGTGCTGTTTTCAATATGAATTAGTTTTATATGCATCTGTTGTACCTTCAAAGCACAACTGTGTTGACAGTTGTGAGACGTGTAGGAACAGACACCAATAAAATCAAACAGGTTCGTTAAATTAAGTTAAATGATAAATTAAAAGGATGGTATATTCTAGATATGTTGAAACCTGTGTTAAAAATAACTGACTCTAGTCCCACAAGCAGTAGCTAAATATAAGTTTGTTTCATTTGTCCCACAAATCACATATTAATATGATATAAACGCACATAGTGTAGTGGATTTAAAGGTAACATGCTGCTGTGTGGGGACTTAACGTGCACAAATGATTTGGTCTGATCCAGGTGAATGAAGAGGAGCAAGAGAAGGTCAGTCTGTGGTTCTGTGTTTCTCACTCTGATGTAATAAGATCAGACTAAGTGGGGCAGGGATTAGACTGTAATCCACCTGCATCTCTCTCTTTTCCTGATTTGTTTGTCCCATCCATCCATCTCTCTCTCTCCCCCAAACTCAATTTATTCAACCTCCTGATTTTCCTTCCAAACTCACCCCCACTATCTTATTGGGATTCATCTGATTTTATTAACAGTGTCAGTCATTCTTTAGTTGGGAATATGCTGTGGGTTTGTCATCAGTTTCAGTGTTGTGATCAACTTTTCACCATGATTTTAGTCAAAATGAATCTCACTGAGAATGCTCACAAAAAATGTTTAAGTGCATTTTCTGAGTTTTTCATTTTATTTTTTAATGGTGTGGATTTTCATCAGGCTGGAACAGATATTTATAAATGGGTTTAAGAACCTGACGTCTGTTGCAAACTTTCCCTTTAAAATGTGGTTTTCATGTTTATGTCGTCAGATTATAATTACAGCAGTGTGCATATGAATTCTTTGCAGAGAAGGGATCTAATTGTCCTTTTTTTGTGTTTATTCTGCTGTGAGAAATTAGTCGATGGCTTTCTGTGCAGCAGTGGTTCATTGCTACCTTTAACACCAAGTTATATTGTACCCCAGCATTATATTTCTACTTTATAGCCTTACTAGCAGCACTGATGATGGTCTGGTCTACATTGAACTATCTCTAAAAGTATTAAATGGAAGTTCTATATAGACCTTTAGGTTCCCCAGACACTAGATCCACTTGACATTGTTGATATCCTGACCTTTCCTGTTGTGGCACCATGAGGTTGGCATTTGTGATTTTGAGTGAACCGTCTCAAACTATTGTCATGGAATCTGGTCCAGATGTTCATGTCGCCCTAATGAAGTGTTATAAATTGGGCGTTTTTATAACTGTTTTTATAACTGCACAAAACTAATGACATTCTCATCCACATTAGCTTTAATTTGCGTTAATGATCATTTGAGCAGCATTGTTATTGTGAGCATGTTGGCATTTAGCTTAATGCTCCACAGTGTGTGTGAGAGTGTACGGTCGTGCTGACAGCTTTAACGCTCATAGTGATAAAATGACACAGTGACAGTTGCTTCTCATAAACAGGTCAGTAGGTAGAAACATGATCGTGGACATGGTCACACGCTGACTGGACAGTTTTGGTGATACAGGATCATCAAACTCCAGTGACTGACAGCAGGTCAGTCTATATTATATGTTATAGTCTATATTATGCTTTTAATGCATATTTATGTTAAAGAACATATAAGCATCATTAACTAATATCACACTGGAAATAAATCACATCAATAATGAAACACATGTTGCATAAATATACAGTAGGTCCTTCTTTTGCTTCAGCTCACTCAGTTCTGTAGATCGATCTATCAGCAGCTTAACGTTTGAGTTATGGCTGAAATATTATTATCCTCTGCCACAAATGTGTTGGTCTGTTCAGCTTTCTCATCAACACACCAGGGTCCACTTTAGCTGAACAAAGCATGTTCATGTTTTATATGCAGAGATATGCATAACTAGATAGTATTGTTTTTGAGATAAAATCAATTAAATCTATAAAACATCTTTTCTATTTCTGTCTCAGAAGCTCCATTGATTCTACATTGCAAACATCTCGATATGACCCACTTCCTGTCACACAGTCTGTTTATAAGTGGAGTTGTTGACACATTTTCAATAAGAATTGTGATTTAACAGCGTGAAATTACTTGAATAAATAAAATATGTTCAGTCGTCGTGTTACAGACAGGGATCAATCCAAGTATGACTTAATCAGGTCTTATTCCAGTCTTTGATATTAGCTGAGGACATCATGAGTCAATTGATCAATAAATGTGTCAGATCCATCACATAAGACTGTGACGATCAACAAAAGCTTCAATAGAAAAAGCTTAACTTTATTTTGCTGTAAAATGAGTTCAGTGCACTAAATGTTCGGAGGCTTAATCCGTCCAATTGTTCCTTCCTCATTCAGTCCTGAGGGACAGATCTTTGCAGTTCTTGGGCGCAGTCAGGCAGGAATGTGTTGGTGGCAATAGCTTTGGAACTAGTGAGAAAATAATGACATGTCAGTGCAGACAGAGGCAGAATGATGCAGAGATATAATATGTGTCATTGTGAGATAATGTGTTATGAAATTATGCAAATGTCTGGAAACTAATAGTCTTTTTTCTGAGTTTTCATCCCACTTGGGGGTGCAAAGCTTTTCCTGGAAGACGCCTGTGCACCACTATGTACAAATTCTGCAGTATTACTCATTTACTGCATGTAGAGTTACAGTAGTTCATAGGATTTACATTATGAGCCACAGTTTGCAGTTTAACGCTGCTTTTAGAGCTTACAATATTATTAATTTGTCAAATTCAGCCACTGCAACAATCAGTCATCTGATCCCATTTAGCATGACGCAATAGGCCCAAAAGCTCTGAGATATCACTCAAAACACAGACATGTAGTTCAATATTTCAGCAAGTCCAGACAGGATTTAAAACCAAAACCATCTGGACATTGCCAGTGATTTCCTCTGAATGGCATTGCCCTCTCAGCACGGCATTAGTGTTACCACAGCAGGACTGGCCATGTATTTTAACTGCAGTGAAACAGTGATTCCAGTCACATGTGGACCAGTAATATCTGAGAATCTTACAGACCCTATGGGAGTAGTGATTTCCAGCCAAAGGGTTTTCCACAAACTGTAACATCCACTGTCCTTTCCAGTTTTGTGTGGATGCATGTTCTGTGGTATGCTGGGTGCTGCATGGACAAATCTGCTGTATTGTAAATGCTCACACATACTGTGCTGATGTGTAGCTGCCAAATATCATCATGTTGCTGTTACTGGTAAATGTTATAGTCTCAAATACATAGCAGGGATAGTATTTACCGTGTCCTTAGCATGTTATCTCGCCAACATATGCTATTAAACATAAAGTACAGCAAAGGCTGATGGGAATCTATGAATCCTGAATATTTGCACATGATTTTGTGCCAGTCCATCCAACATATGTTGAGATATTTTACTGGGAAACTAGATGAACAGGTACAGGAGCTGGAAGAAGCACCACCCCGTAAAATTACTATACATTGATCACATTTGTGCTGCATGTTTGCAGCATTAGCTTTTGTTAAAAACCGAAACAGACTAGACTTTCTGGCAGGTACACATCATTCAGTGATTTGGCGTTGCTGCACCACAGTGTTTCTCTTGGTGTAAATGAGTCTTCTTTACTTGTATGTGTGTATGTGCCATTTCCTGTTCGGTACGTGAGAAGGGACTATTCTTGTTTCTATGAGATTGGTCTTGTCATGTTTGTGCTGGGCTGAGGCAGACGGCCCCCACGTGCAGAGCTGGGATATTCCATGTCCTCACTGACACGCTGACATTTGCCGCACCGCCGCTGTCTTTGTGGTGTTCTCATCACCGTGACAGTGGAGTTACAGATTGCCCAAAATCCCAGCGCAGTATCAATTTGCTCAGCCAGCTCGCAGTGAACAGGGGATAAGGAGCACGCAAGGCATGCACACACTCATGCACACGTAGATTTGCAGAGAAATACTGTGGAGTGAAAAGACACACACACACACAGAGACACATGCATGTGGCTGGAGTGGATGGTGAAGGGCAGGAGCTCCAAACAAATTGACAAATTGGCTGCTGTGGTAATACCCTCAGAGGAAAATGACTGAAAATCACCACAAGTGATGTTTGTGCAGACCGGCCCATGATTTACATCACTATGATTATATTGTCTCATCCACAAGAAAGGTGGATTTCAAAGAAATACAGAAACAGGTCTGCGGTAAAGATGCATTAACATGCATGAAGCATTTCTCATTATCTTTTTCAGTATTGATCAGGCATCAAAGGAGTGTCCAACAAGTTTGCAGTTAGGGCTTCATCTTCTTCCTATCATCTGCTGAACGCAGAAAGACATGCGTTATTAATTTCCTCTTGACACATGGGCCATAAATAGTCCAGAGAGCTAAAGACGTTAGACCTCACACTTTACTTGGATTTTACTTTAATTGTTAATTGTTACATATTTTAGTGGTATTATGGGATGCTTTCCTGTTTAATACTCTGTAATCTGTTGACTTTTAAAGGCATTTTTCAGCTCTAATAGTACCAGATTTATTTATGCGTGCTTACAGTTTCTGTCCATGCTTCTTTTGGGTATTTTTATGTGTTTATTTCTGAAACCAGCCTCCTGCAAGAGGAAGCAATCACAGCTTTCATAACACGACCTCTGCTGTCTTTATCTTAGCTCACAGAGGTGAATGGACTCAAGAAAAAATACCTCCAGGCACTGAAATAGAAGCACTTTATTGCCTCCCCCCACATTATCGCTATGATCTTTACTTTAGTAAAATGTGGGAATTTACCATATCGCCATGTTTACCAACACCATTATTTCTTGAACCAGTGTGTAATATCTGCAGAATATTTTATACAGATATACTGTACATCTGTTATATTAATGACTATTTGCACATTTATTATTGATCTCTGACTCTGCTTAAAATACACTTTTTCATTGTCCCCATTTCGTCTGTGTGAATAAACATGGATGTAAACATCAACTTCCCAAACGATTTATGAGTCAGGAAATACGTTCAACACTTTAAGAGCTCAAGGATACACGCAATGATAATGAACACATGACTTTTGTTTGTTTACAGGAAAAGCTCACAAGGTGCCTTTTAATCAAATGTCAAACAAACCAGCAGCATAATCCATTAATGCACTTTTGATATCATTCTGTTTTTATTACATTCTAATGATTATGGCTTTAAGTGGGAAATTAGCATTTGACTTTATCTCACAAAATGATGCTTTATTTGACATTATCTCTGTCTGTAGTTACCCTGAGTGGCTCAGGCCCTGTGGCTCAGTTTTAGCTATGGCTGTTTCCAGAACAGCTGACAGCATCTATTCTGTAGTTAATGTGGCGTATTGAAAAGCTGCAGTAAAGATAATGTAAGGGTTGTTTAAGTGCTAAAGCTAATTGGCTCGCTGGCAGAACCTTCCCAGGTGAATGGGGCTGGTCGAGATGGAGGAAAGACAGGAAGAGGAGAGTGAAAGAGAGAGTGGAGCAGGTTGAGGGTGTCATGAAGGCCCCTGCCAAGAATATCTGCATCTCTTACATCACAAATATCGATGGTTTTAGATACACTGATTCTGTCAAGGAGAAAGACCGAGCCTTGCTGTGCTATTCTAACGCAGTCCTTATTGTTTGTGTGGCTAATGGAAATACAGGAGTTTTTATCTATTGGTTTTCACCTTTATCATACAATAATAGTTTCATCTATGCTTTTATCCTCATATCAACCTGCCCTGTGTGTGTGTGTGTTCCCATGTTGACTGCTTTTTGTGACGTACGTGTGTGTGTGTGTGTGTGGTATAGTTAAAGGTACTCCACGCCATAGATCACTTCCAACTGCAGTTTGCTCTTCCTGTCCAACTACGGATACCTGGTTGTGACAAACTTTATAAAGTTACACAAAGCTTAAATTCATCTCACATTAAACGTATATTGATTCGATGCTAGTTCAGTTCATTCTGCATCTTGAAGGAAGGAAGGAATCGGAATAAAATAAAACACTGTCCATCTCAAAAAGCCAAATCATTGCTCCTTCTTTTCTCTGCATTAAGGTTCACTCGCCCTGGCTTCATGTGAGCACCGTGACCTGTAATAGCAACAAAAAAGTCTATCTGGCCTTTTCTCGTCTTCTCGATCACAAGTGTCTGATGAAGCACCTCATTTGATTACAATAATTAAGTTATTATAAAGGAACATTTACGGTGCTTTTATGGTAAAAACGGTCTAATGACGGATAAATGACCCATCATCTCACCCATCAGTCCGTCTTTCAGCTGGACCTGTGTAATCTATTTCATTTTGTGATATAAAAAAAGGTCATTATCCCGAGCTGATTTGAGATAATGTTGCATTATGGGAATAAAACTATTCCCATAAGACATACTGCATTATAAGCACTTAATGGTCCACTTAAGGCTGAAAGCTTGAAAGCTGACTCTTTAATCTGAGTTTATCACATAAAAGACCTGTATTACAGAACAAGCAACAACAAGGTGTGATGATAGCAGGTCAAATATATTTTAGTCTTAATAGTTTTATTAGTTTGTTCTGATGACAAACAATCTCAGGTCCATTACAGCAGAATCCAATGCTTCCACATGGGATCTTCTCTCTTTAGTTAAATATGTGTGTGTGAGCAGCCAGAGGAAAAGTGCTTACCAAACCAATTCAAAAGGCCACACTCACCGGCTTTATTAGTGATTCTGTCAGTGCTGCATTAGTCAACATTATGGTGCGTAGGGACAAACTTTAGTATTTCAATTATTCATTGAGACAAATTGTCGCCGTGTCGTTGGGACAGAAGTTTGCTAAGCACTTTTCTAAGTTTAAATTTTCCTCGTCTTTGTCTACAGTGCTAATCAACCTTGTTCTTGTAATGTGGAGCCAGCAAGGGAAGCGACACAACGTGACCCCTGATTTATCAAGAGGACGTGTTTTAATCACAAATCAGCTGTAAGGGAAAAAGGATTTCTTGTGTTGCCTGGTTTAATCGCTTTGCGCCGGTAGCGGCCGTGCTTTGAATATCAGTACGGTCGGGTTTGGGTCTCGACTCGGCAAACAGGAAGCAAACAGGAAACAGTGATTAATGTGGAAGTGGAAACGACAGCAGGAGCACAGCAAACTCTGACACACATCAGTGTTCAGGACTTCATGAATTCACGGGCATTCATTTTGACACTACACTACACTGGAGACGTTTGCAATGGATATTAGAAAGATTTCCAGGCCCTTGTTTCCCACAGTGAAGCAGTTATCAGTGATAGATTACTTCTTTTTCAGCGTAAGAATAGTCTATCAGCATGTTCTCAAGGTCTGAATGTTTGCCGTTATTGAAAGGAAATGAAAAGGTAGAGCCAGAGAAAGTAGGTTTGTAATTAAACTTGAAACAAACTGAACTTTGTCTGTTGACATCAACAGGTAAATGGTGTAGTCTAGACACCAATAATGAAGATGCACTTCGTTAACATACCTGGTTAAATAGGCAAGAAAAGCACAAAACGCACAGTCAGAGTACAAGGCACCATTTCTCCAGCAAGGTGAAGCTAAAGATGGAGGGAAGGATGATGTGAAGGGCAAATGAAGGCGCTGTGGACAAATGGCACAGATGACAGACACTTAATAACAAGCTGAATCTGAGAAATGGCTGCGAGTGAATGAAGGAAATAAATGAGAGAGCAACTGAGAGGAATAAATGATCGGTGGGATAGAGCTATTCTCCTGCTTGTGTTGGCTGGCCAGTCAGTCAGAGTGTTGTCAGTCTGCGCAGGTTCTCAGGGGTGGAAAGCAGCAAGGACACACCGGGGACTAGAAAGCACAGAGACCACGTCTTTTATTTTACTCAGGAGAGGGCACAGGTTGTAGGAACAGCGAGGGGTCAAATCGGACTAGCTGTTACTAATCTTTATACCACTACATGTATGTCTCTCTTCCTCCCTCCACCACACACACACACACACACACACACACACACACACACCCGTAGAAAAACAGGTGTAGACAGCAAGAAGCCGAGTCCATGGGGCTTTGTTGCGATGTGTATTGTTGCTCCCATAATCTCTTACCTTTTGTTCTCACTTGCTTTAACACAATCACCCACACACACACACGCACACACACACACACACACGCACACACACACACACACACACACACACACGTTTCTGGCAGAAGCTGCCGTATCTTCATATTCCAAGGTCCCTGGCCCAATTTGAACAGTATCAGAGTGCGATGGGGGCCCACTGGTGCCAAAAGACCTGGGTGGAAAAAGTAGTAATTTTTCACAGCTTGTCTTCGTGTGAAATTCTCTCCAATGAGGGTTTTGAAAACATTTTGCCTCTAAGCACTTTTGATAAACAAAATGCGTCTGACTTTTTTTTGTTGTGATTTTACAGGTTTCAATCCCAGATGTTTGATGTGTTTCTGCATTTTGTGTGTTTCCATACTGTTTTTTTTACTTCGTCCCCAAATATGGTTTCAATACATTTGTTGCTGTTGAGATGGCCTTTCATAATTCCCTACATACACAACGTTGCCGCTAATCCTGTTGTCGTGGTCGCACACACTGGGTAGACTAAGACCGTTTACTGAATGATGAGCCAATTTGAGTAAATGTCATCATTTAGAAATCCGTCATATCTGTCCAGCTGCTTCATCAGCAGCGCCTTGAAGTTCTCCAGGGAGTTGGTACGAAATAATCCTTCACGAGTCTTCTCCAGGGACATCCCATGATGTTTTCTCTGTGGCCATTCTCACACACACACACACACACACACTGTACATGTATTCACTCCCTCATCCCCTCCTCTACTTCCTCCATCCTGGGTTTCATCCACCTGTGTTTCCCCCGAACGTAAACACTGCCAGCAGCAGAAGCAGGTGTCACCTGAGGCCTTCGTCTTTTCACTGTCTACAGCAACAGCTTCTTAGCAAACTCAGCCATCCCTGCACCGCCAGCCTAATGCACTTATTACTGCAGAGTCCACTGAGGGATCGGTTCCTGCCTCATAGTCGCTTTGGCTGCACAGGGTGATGTAACTGCTAGCAATTTACATATAAAATACACCAGAGATACGTTGGCCATGTTGAGGCAGCATCAACATTTTGATCTTGTTTCTCTCTCAAATCCCCTAATAGAGCGTAAACAAGATTACCATACATTTTGTGTTTTGGTCATTTGGGACATGATGCGGCCGTGATTCTGTAATGACCCCAAGTACTGTAACTGATTTTCTGCTAAACCCATTTTCTCTTGCATTTGCAAAAATCAAAACATAACTCAGCATCCATCTGTGTCTCCTGTGTTGCTGTTTGATTTTAGCCCTGAATGCACTGGACAAAGCCTGATTTCTTGATATTGGCCTCGTCCCAGGTTTTGTTGACTCATGAGCAGACTAAGACAGGCTGAGTGGGGCCACATCCATTGTGCGGTTGGAGCCGAGCCTGTAACACTCAGCGGTGATGATGGTGAACAGCTGGGCCTGGCTGCCGGAGCCGTCAGCATGCGCTAAGATGATCGATAGCTTAATGGCAGGATTTCAGCCTGTATTTGGGCAGTGTGGCAGTACATAATGTGGAGTGGGGTAATTATTTCATCGCAGCTCTGAAACTCGGACTTTTTCATTTTCCACTGAGCTCCGTGGAGGGCAGCAGGTGACGCCTTGTGTAAAAATTGCACGGAATATTAGGTGAAGCTTTACATTGGCTGTCTTTTTTTAAATTAATGGATTTATTACCTTTGAGTCAGGTGTTATTCAACTTATCAGGCTGTTAACGTGAAGCTTTGATAACCACATTGAGTTTTAAAAACTGAGGTGCTTTTCCTGCTTTTTAATATGAAAACAAACACCACCAGCGTTGGTCCCGGTCAGTGCAGGTTAATTAGGTTAGGTTAATTGTCTTGTCTTGAGGGAAGTAAAGACTATGATGGGCAGGAATTTTACCACTTCTATTAATGTACATATAATATTTATTGTTTTGTCGCCCTGCTAAACACATTGAAACTGCATGTGATTGTGGGCTGAACCAATTTTAATTAGAATTTTTAATTTTTAATTAGAAAAGATGTACTCAGTGTACAGTCAGGCTGCATTTCCTCTCTGAGGAAAAGTTGGGTGTCAATTAAATTTGCACATACTGTATATTCTGCTGTGCACTTTTCTGTTAGATTTGTTCTGCTTTGTTGACCTTAGATCTAATAAACCTTGTCCGTGGTCAAAGTGTCAGAGGGGCAGTGGTCTTTGTTTCATCATGTTGCTCTTCTGTGCAAAGAACATCCTCAGGGGCATTAATGGGGGTCATAAACTCTGATACGGATATTTGAACACATTGAACTCTAACTGGCCTTGCTCAGACAGGGACACATGCTTCCCCCTGAGGCCATTTCCATGAACAAAATTGGAAAATAGAAACTATTGATTTCTCTCTGTGTTTAATGTGATTGCATTGGCAGCGTTTGCTTATATTTAAGTTTTCCCCCTCTTGGTTTCTTTATTTGGAAGCGAAAAAACAGAAAGTGACTCTCATTCACTTTTGTATAAGACAAAGAAGATGGACCAGCAGGCTTGTGTTTTGGGGGCTAAGAGAGTTAGTTATCAGCATCAGACCATAACTGTACATAATCTAAATGTAATCCAGCATCAGTATGCAATGGTGTGAGAACCTATACAATCCAGGCTTAGACTTATTGTAAATGTTCTAAATCCAGCCATTGTCCACAATAGGCTTTTCCATGCTGACAGACAATGAGGCCTTATAGTGTTAGAAATTACATCGAAATATCACAGAGGGTTGTTCAGACTTTACAAAGACGAAGGCACAAACGTATCCACAGCACAAAAAATGCTGTAATTCATAATTAAATCCAAAAATCCCTCCCAATTAAGGCTTTATGGATACAGTTTACACCTTATGAAGAAATAGGAAGGTCATTCATTGTGGTGGAATCACTGATCAGTTTTTATGTCACTGTTGTGAAACATGATTATTCAGGGGTTGAAAGTGTCGAGTCAATTGTTTCTGAGTAAACATAACCATCACGTAACCGGCTGATTAAATTGAGGTGTTTACTCTATAATGTTTAGCTGGTGCTGGACTAGATGCCAGTTTGTTATTGATAGTTTGACGCTTGCACAGCAGCAGCTTTGGCTCCGTTCCATTTCTAGGTTGAAGTAATTGACACGTCGCCCACTGGGGTTTGTGAGCGGGGGGTGTATGGCATTGCAGACAGCTGGCAGAGCTAATAGACCTTTGAAGCTTCTAAGACAAAATAGCATTGATGTTTTCAGGCCCTGAAATGCTGCCGTCCACTAAAACGCCTGTAGAGGGGAGGCTGAAACACACGGGCACTGGGATTTGCTCTAAAAGCCACTGCCAGTGGTGTTGGTCTGCATGAAACCTGCACTGATTTGCTTCACTTTGTGGTGGTGCACATTGTTACTCACATATTACTCTGGTGACAGATAAACTACACATCATTTTACACGTATGTGCATGTACGAGTGAGGAAGAGTCTAACAGAGACATGGTTGTGACGTGCGTCATGGTGTTTATGTATGAACTGGATATTGTGAAGTATTCCTTGTTTTCCTGAATTCATTAGATAGATGATTATTATGTAAGAAGACTCAAACATCACATCATCGTTATTTATTTATTTTTACTTTTCTCTACTCATGAAGTTTTTGTACCGAAGGATCGTAAGTGCACGTTGCTTTATCTTAAGGCTTCAGACACAGACAAGGTTGAGAACCACTGCAGTGGAGGATTGTTGGCCTCTACCCACACTTCCCTCACCAGCTTGTCATTAGGAAGAGAGAGGATATCTCAGTCTGTAGTGCACCAATTATGACCATTGTTTTGGTTATGTCAGGACAACTATGGAATTAATTCATTTTAATAATATATAATAAGTTATTTTCTGTTTATCCTTTGTCCTGTTTCAGTTTTATGCAAACACACATTCTTTCCTGTTTCTCCATGTCCATGTTTCATGCCTGACCCCGGTTGATATTTACTGTTTGATTGAACCGAGAACTTCCAAAAACATCACTGCTGCCCTGACATGGGAAGTTGAGACAGTTCCAGTCCTCCACCCTTCACTGGGATACCAGTCTTTGTTTCTGTCACACACAGAGGGTGGGTGTTCACTCTATTACAAGTCAGTGGGACGTCATTAACTCTGTGAGAAGAGGCTTTAATGTAATTAACAGAGGAGACGAGAAAAGGGTGGGGATGCAGCAACACTGGGGTCGAGTGAATCATCCCAAACCCCCTCCCATTGTCAAAACCCCTGTGGAGAAAGTATGCCTTTAATTAAAAATTCCCCATCAAACACACACTTGTGCACACACACACACACACACACTGTGAACAAATACCACTCCAGGTTTTATGCGCTCCAGTCAGAACATGCAGGCTTGATTAGTATTAAGCCTTATCTCCAAAATGGACAGCTTCTCAATTGTGTTTTTTCCTCAGCCGGCTAATTTCATGACGAGTGTAATTACAGTGTTTTCAATTTCAGCCCTCTGCAGAGTTATGAGGCTAACAGTCTATCTCTGCACTGCAGCTGAGTGGCCCTGGACGTGTGTGTGTGTGTGTGTGTGTGTGTGAGTGAGTGTGTCTCCGTGTATCCCAGAGTGCTTGTGGATGTGTGATTGTTTTTTTGTGACTAAAATGAAAAAGAGAATTAGCAGGTCATGCAGAGGAATAATACAAGAGGCAATTTGATGGCAAATCCAAATTAAAACCATGACAACTGCATAAACCTAACAGTAGACAGCAACTCTTGTTCAAACAGGGCTGATTTACTAATAATAGCGAGGGAAAATATTACGATAATGTCAGTACAAACATTTCGGTGCCAGCAAACCAACACCTGATCCAAAATGTGCTCAGTAACAGTGTGATATCCAGTAATCTGATTTACTTGTTGTCTGTCTGGTGTGTTTCCAATAGTAGGAGGATGAAAGGCATGTCAGCTCTGATTAGAGCTGCTGAACTGGCACCATTTGAGTAAATGTGTATTTGTGTATTCATGCCTGCGCTTTGGTCACTCTCCAGTAGGGAGATTGGAGCTGCCCTAAGGCAGTGGACATGTTCCCATCCTCCTCGGCTCCTCGTCTCATCTGCCTTAGCATCGTTCTCTTCCTCCTCTTCGTCTCGGCGGTGCAACTGTTTCCCATCTGATATCCCCACTTTTATTTCTTACTCAAACGCTCGGGAAACAGCTGCTTCACATATCTGTGCACTTATAGAACACACGAGAGTGCCTTTTCAGCAAAAAACAGCCTGTGTATATTCAGATGCAGGCAGCTCATCAGTGATGCTCTGTCAGCTTTGATAATAACTTGGGGCCCCCGAGGCGCTGTGGCCCCCGATATTTTGTCACACTCCTTCAGCTCTGCAAACACAGGCCATCGCTGCCAGGAAAGAGGCTCTGCTTTCACTGATAATGAGCTCTGTGTCCTCAAAGATAGTCTAGCGTGGACGGGTGCCAGATTCCCTTGAGATGCCGCTTGACTCCTGACATCAGCAGGACAGTAGTTTAGGTGTTTGGGCGCACGTTTCCACTGGCTCATAGACAGACGTTCATTTAAAGTAGAAAACGGTGATGAAAACCTGCAAATAAACTGAGAAAATCTTAGCACTGCAGCATCTATATCCATTAGTTTGCCTCTGTTGGTTTAAATGGTCCTGTTCCACGAAGACAGAGTTCCTTCTGACTGTAAATCTACCTCTAATCTGACATGGAGACACATATTTAGCTAACAGTTTAGCGCAGTAATTAGCGTTTCTGAGCTCTGTGCCTCTGCCAAGTGCCAGCCACCCAACATCTGTTCCTCTGCTGCCGCCGGGGGCTCGTTCTTCCACCCTCGTCCTTCCCTCCTCCACCAGCCATCTTTGCCTCTCTGCGGGTGGCAGAACATTTATCGGGTCTGGAGTGAAGTGATAGGCGCAGGGAAAAGGATAAAGAAGAGAGACAGGTCTGGTGCCCTGCAGGACTGTCTGGGGTTTCATTTGAGTCTTAAAAGGAAGAGGTCCTCCTCCTGTGGTCTCTTCGACCCCTCTTCCCACTCCCCCTCCTGCTACAATTAAATTTGAAGAAGCATGTTGGGCCCCCCAGCCTCAGCATACTCGCCCTAATGGGAAGCTTCTGCACCTGTCTGCATCTACTGGATTGATACACCCTGTGATAGATTATCCATTTGCCTATTGTGTATGGCAGGACACAAATGAGAGAAGACGCACATGGAGACTGTTGCATCTTCCGTCACTCCCCATCGAACACACCGTTTGCTCACTGCCATTGTATGATTTTCCTTTCCCCAGCAAGTAATGTTCCTCTATAGTGTGGGGGCCCATTTAACTCTGATAAGACATGGTTCAGGCAGTACAGAGAGAGGACAAACACTGTCCTCCCTATTCTCTCATTTTGTGTTCTTTCTTTCTCTCCTCCTTTTCTTTCCTTGACATTTTGCCTATAGCTGCTCTGTGGGCAAATTGTCACTTCAGAGTCCTTGCCCCAACAGGAAGGGAGGGCAAAGTGGGTGAGGTGAGGTGGAGGGGATTATGACAGAAACAGGATGAAAGGGGGGAGAAAGGGGAAGGAGGTAGAAAATAAAGTTACTGTTATCAGAACTTGCCAGGAGCAATGCAAGCACAAAGCTGCTCGGGAATCCAATTTAGTCTTAGCTGTTAGTTTAAGTGATATCAGTGCAATTAGCCGTCACAGGTCAGCGTGTGAGCCCAGCACGATAAGTGATTTCCTGAAATCCCACTAGTGTGTGTGTGTGTGTGTGTGTGTGTGTGTGTGCGTGTGCGTGTGCGGGGGGGACACAGCATCTCTCCAAGAAGAAGAAGAAGAAAAAAAGTCCACAAATGGACGTCTTTGCACAGCCGTCTAATAAATGTCAGCTGCCTCTCGGCTCTTTTGTTTTGCTCTTGTCAGCTGCTCACTCTATATTTAAATGGATTTTGCTCCTCTGTCTCTCTGCAGGGCTGGCTTGGAGCTGTTTTATTTGAGCCTCATGCAGGTTTATGGTGCACTATGTATTGTTTTTGGTGGGTTACAGACAATGTCTACATGCAGTGATTTCCACAAGGACAGTTACAGGAGACGGCTTGTTGGAAACTCCTTTGGTACGAATGTGAGTTTGATTCGTTTATGGAGCTCTAGTGTGGGTTGCACTGCTGAGTTTTGACTATATCTTGTTTTCCACATTATATTTGTACCTCAAGGTTACTGAACAGGTGGGAAACCCCAGTGAAACTCTAATAATGTCACAACTTATATGGCATTTCATCGACTTAGGGATGTTGGGAAGAGGAGGAGGAAGCTTTCAATCAAAAACATTATTTACAGTAATAGATAAAACATATTTATGTACTGACTAAATGTGAGACCACGTTGTTTCCATGTAATCTGCTCTGTCTGTTGGATTTCTACATCAGTACTTGATTTGTTTTAATAAACTCGCAAATAGTTTCCCATGTAATTTTTTTTAATGATACCCTCGATGTGTCAGTGCTTCAGTGTTTTCTGCAGAAAATGTGCATTGGGATTTGTAATGAACAAAAAGAACAAGACATTTTCAAATAAAGATGTTCATCTTTAGTGTTTGTGGTTCAGTTTCATGCTGAATCAAACTTTAGAAGTGCTACAATTGTCTGTAGGAAAATGAATGTTCATTTCTCTCGTGGTAATTCTTCACTATATTTTCTTATCATGTTACCTGAGGGTCAGGTATTCAGGCTAAAGAACAACTAGCTGGTCACTGCAGGACCAGTGAATGTGCTGTAAAGAGCTTACAAAATGAAAATGTGACTGTCATGTGTTTGACCTAATTTACACACACGCTCGTTCCCTACGAGGATTTCACCTGACTGACTGTGATTAACACTGAATTCACCCGATCCTCCTCTTCCTCTCTCTTCTACCTCCCTCCCTTGTCCTCGCTCTCCAGGGGAGATCTGTGCATTCAACATCCACGGCCTGGAGGCGCCATTCGAGGCAGTGGTTCTCAACGGTACATCTGGTGAGGGCCAGCTGAGGGCCCGGGGGCTGGTGGACTGTGAACTACAAAAGGAATACACCTTCATCATCCAGGCTCACGATTGTGGTTCGGGTCCCGGTGGCACAGAAGGCAAGAAGTCCCACAAGTGAGTAAAACAGACGCTTTAAACAAAGGGGGTCTGACAGAATACACAAGTACATGTGCAGCATAAATGTAAACCTGGCTGGAAAGGATGTTTGTGGGTTACCTGGAGTCAACATCAACACCAGGTTCAAGCACAATCAGGAGGTGGTACAGCAGTAGTTCTTAAAACAGGGCAGGTCGACAGATGTCTGGTTGAGTTGAGCTGATACTTAACACATCAGGGCCCAGATGTTTAAAACCCAATGTAGTTTCATGCAAAAAGCAGAAATATCCATGTGCATCCATCAGATGTGTGAAGCTGCATTTTTGCATGAGCCTGTTTTAAATTAGCATTATCCATCTTTGTGAATCAGGATACACAAACATGGCCCTGATTTCCAGGATCAATGGGGACAATCTGTGTGATCCTAATCAATACAGGTATTTGTACATAAACTATATATTCATAATGTCAGTGTAAACTTTATATTCATAATGTCAAACATTACACTGAACAGAAAACTGTAGGCTAAAGTTCTACCTCCTTTCCTCCCACTTAGTCGTTATCAAAGTCTATTATTTTGAAAGGCAAAGATGCCTTTCAAAATAATAGACTTTCACATAAAGCCTTTGGAAAAAGCCCCTGGCACATGACCTCAAAGTAAACTTTAGACAAATAACACTCAGATTACAGTAGGTCTACATCTCTTCATCCTCCTGCCTCCACTTGGCCACAACCTGATCCCAGATTGCTCCGAGAACCATCCATGCCAGCGCAGACACAGCGCACCCACCTCCACAAACACTGGTGGACTACTTTAAAGAGGTCAAGTGATGAAAACAATTTGTCACACTTGTTGGCTCTCCTGAAAGCAGCTTCTGTCTGAAATTACTCTCCACATAGCCTTTCAGACTACTGCCTCTGACCGCTGTATGCTGCACGTCTCCTCGCCGTGTTACTGCTGAATCCCATCACCTCAGCCAACAATGGAGCTAAGCACAGGGATCTATCATCTTGTCTATTTCATAGATGCTCACACAAACACACACAATGACACACACTGGAATTATAGCAGCGGGGGTTTTCAAGCCTCGGTGAAGTTTTAAATCAGTGGAGCATAACTTGTATTTACTGTTGCATGATGGTTGCTTGCTATCTGCGTTTGTTTTGCATATTCAGAATCTTTTGGATGGATTGGGGGGGGGGCACAATGGATGGCAGGGGTTCAAAGAAATGTGCTCCAGTTTGGAAAATTACTTCAACAAATTCAAAACTTCCCTCATTCTGTTCATAGGTAGCGTATGAAATAATACAAACACGTATCTTATAGTCACACGCCATGAGACAATAAGCCCATGGGCACAGACATGTTGTGTTCACTTTGCATCTTTTGTTTATTCTGTTGTTGTTTTGCATTATTTTGCACCTGTTTCGCAGTTTTGGATCCCTGCACTTGTTTTGTATTCTATTTTGACTGGTTTGGATTTTTTCTAGTCTATTTTGGTCTCTGTAGTTTTTAGCATCTCTCTGTTTTAATGGTCACCATGGCGACCGTTCTGGTCCCAACACCTGTTCTGATGATAATATTTTATTTTCTTTAATACCCAGGCTTCCTGTAGCACATTCCTTTCTATCAGCATAACGTACCGCCCGCTGTGACACAGACCTCACGTGGTTGGTAAAGACAAGTGGATGCTGGAGGGGAAGTGAATTTGGGAACACCTTAAATGGCCTGTCCTTTCACTGGCATCTCTCAAAGGATGAGACTGGCCTTTTGCCACACTGCTCACTTGCTCAGTCTGATTTAGAGAGAAGCTAACATGGAGGAAGAGTCACGCCTGAGGCTGTGCTAAAATTACACATGACATGTCAACAGCAGAGAAGGAAGGCATTCAAGAAAATGTGCAGCTGAAGAGGACAGGGCAGCGGATCAGAAGTGACGTGGGATGAGTTTAAACTTTTCTCTCTGTCCTCTAGCCTCAGTGGCTGCTGCCCTATTTCTCACTCCCATATGTTTTTTCCCTAAATGACTACAGCGCCGCTCTCCCCCGCTGTCCTCTGTCCCTTTTTGTCAGTCTTTCTGTCTGTGCTACAGAATCCAGTCTTTGAATATTTTGTCAGACTGCTTCTGTTCTCTTAAATGGATGCGTTCTCTGCCCCGGACGCACAAATCTGTCTCTCAGTGTGAATGAAATGTTGTTTTCTCGCTCCCAAATAAGACACTGCTTCCACTTCAAAATGCCATGTCAAACTTTGAATATATGCATCATCCCAGAAAGCCATTAAAGTGGTATATTCTTCTACTTTGGCAGAAAACACAGCCAAAGCAGGCTTTACAAACACTGACATTAATGATGGTCTTTCTGAGTCAGAGCAGCCTACAGATCTGAACCACATTGCTTCCCTCTGCCTTCTGCTGCGGAAGCTGCAGTCAGATTTGTCAGCGACGTGCAAAGCTTGAATGAATTCACCTTAAACGTCTTGAGTCTGTTTATGCTCCAGTCAGTCTTTAATGAAACACTAATTAATCTACAATATTGTAGAACTGACCTTTGCCAAATCAACAAATTGCACTGAACAAGTGTTCTTTGATTAAAGAGCCACGCGTCACGCTGTAAATGTTCATTTTGTTTCTGTTTAGTGATGCAATGTAGTGATTCAGCCTAGACGGAAAGGAAATCCTTTAATTAGCGTCTGTGAAAAATGATCTGCTGTGTGTCTTAAACTCAAATTAAACAATGGAACGTATGTATTTGTAGTTAAAGCTACTCATACAAAGCATTCTGGGTCAGTTAGACCTGAAAGAGGTCAAGCTTCTAGTTCTCTACTGTAATTAACAAACTGTTACCCAGATCTACATAAGTCTGACAAAACTCCTCTGGGATTTGAGAGTGTTGCCTAAAAAGTCTGATGAAAATCAATCACAGATATAAAGGATATAAATCCATTAATCCGTCATTTAACATGTATTTAACATGTATTCAGATTTCTGAGCTGGAGTTTTTGCTGCTTCAAACACAAATAAGAAGTAGCTGTTTCATGTTTTCCTGCTCGTTGCTGTTTACATTGCAAAAAAAAAAAAAAAGGCACAGCTTGTGTGTGGAAAATTACTTTTCAGTTGAGCTGCTCACAATTCCTACTCATGGGGCCAAGAATAAAGTATAAAGTGCTTTTCATAACAAACTCACAAGCCAAACAACAGTATCATCATTAGCAAACAGAGCCCCCACCCCCCACCTACACACTAGAAGTCTTAAAATCACCAGTGTAGCTGGGCACATGAGCGCTTGCTCCCCTATGGGGATGGGTGCAGGTTATTTGCATCAGACTATATGTTTCTCTGTACTGTTTGTACCTCACGATTCCCCACACACCTTTCTCTACTGCTGCAGAGTCCTAATTAGGCATGAGGGACATCCCATGTCCTTCTAAACCCTGTCACATTCATAATCCCTCCCAGGGCTCACACCAATGACAGGTGTGTTTAACGCAGGCATAGGGGTTAAGTGCCTGCAGGCTTTCTGGGGCTGGGGGTAATGCATCCACAGCAAAGGGGGTCCCCCCAGGGCTGTGAGTGGACATGTGTATGTTTGAGAGAAACATATATGTAGTTTAGACACACACACACACACACACACACACACACACACACACACATACACTGTGCTTGCCAACGTGGTTGGTATTAAAGTTATCGTTAATGAATCTTAAAAACCTGAATGTGCCGTGCTCGCTGTAGTTTGAAGATAATTATCTCAGTGTAGTGTGTTGAAGGACAGACATGCACACACACACACACACACACGCGCGCGCGCACACACACACACACGCACAGGCACACACAAATCCCAAATGCTGAGTCAAATTCACACTGATATACCTACATTTGCATATAAATAAGACAAATACCTTTCCACAAATACAAATACCGCTGGGGTTAGATAGAACGATTTTGCATCTCATAACCACGTGCACACAAACACACTCATACATATAGACAACCCAGTAACAACACACTCAACATTAACGGAAAAGTCACTTTCTTATAGCTGAAGAAGTGGGCCAGAAGCTGTGCCTTGTTAGCATAAGCTGTCATGATAAGTGCCTACAGTGACGAGACCAGGGAACTCCACACAGAGTGTTTTCCTGTCAATACGTCGGCTCTTTATCCCACCAAGAATGTTAACTTCATGCTTGTCACACTTGATGCTAATGTGAGTGAAACCTCATTCTGTCAAAACCTGTTAGTTGACGTGATTATTATTCCTGGTAAAAAGAAGAAGGTGTAGGAATATCTCCAAATAACATAATGCAATAGAGTATATTCTCAGTGCTTCAGTCATGAATATGCACAGCCAGGAACATATGTGCTTGTCTGCTTTGGTTAGTGGACGAAAGAAAGTGAAATCTCTTTTCATTCTGGGTTCAAACAGTGATCAGGTGTCACATCAGCAGTTGTTTGTTTGTTTGTTTGTTGTGGAGTCACGTACATGAACATTCAGTCATTTAATTTCACACAGATTTGCTCGTACAGATAAAATAGATTTTCTCCATAGTAAGTGGATCAGAGATTATAATGTTAACACCTGTATGTTCCTGTGTTCTGTGACACAATCCGTCCATGATTTGATCCGTACTACCTGCAGTGGACCGAGCAGAATCTGGGCATGAAGCTAAACATTAAACTGGATTACCATTCTCTCTCATCACCTTCTATTGTATTTACACAGGCCCCTATTAGAGTCCCATGTTAGCACCTCAGGGACCTAGTCAATGTGGAAAGTGGGATTTCCTTGAATATTGAAGAGGTTACCGCCCCACTCGGTGTTGTTCATTTGATGCCACTGGTGTAGTTAGGCTTGTTTATTTCCATTCTAGTCTTATAGGAAATTCATGGGTTGACCTCACGGCTAATTCTCGACAAAGATTAATTGAGTCCTTTGCCTTGTGCTTGTTGTGGAGGTGCATGTCTGTGTGTGTGTGTGTTAATATGTAATAAGGTGGGAACAATACTAACCTACCATTAACACACATCACCTGGTTTTAACGTGAAGCTGGTGTCTGACTGTGCCTGCAGGAGCTTTTAAATCCCACCTGACATTTTGTTAAGGCCTGATTAACAAATGAAAAGATTCATTCTGAAAGATACAGACAGTCGGTGCAGTTTTATGAGCAGTGGCACAATGACCCGGCTGTAATTTTTGAAGAGACCTTTTATATTTGCAGTAATATAACCAACTGGTATTAAAGTACCAGTATTTTGGCATTAAAACAGTCTCATTGCAAATGTTTGTATGTCCTTGTTAAAATTGCAAATAGAAATTAAGTCACAGTCTAAAACTACTTCCAGATCTGTAACTTTGCATGTTTTAGTCTATTTATTTTGCTCACTGAGTAAACAAATCTACTAATTTAGACACTGAAGTCAGTAAGACAGTATTTAGGGAATCAGGGTCAAAAACAGGGATATGACCCATATTCTGTATAATCATGTGTCATATGGATACAAAATCCCCACAGCCCTCACTCTGTGTAAAAATATATTCTAAAGTTCAGCAGAAACTATTTTAGTGAACTGATATGAGGTTAGAAAAACACAAGTGAAATGCCAACTAAACTTGGTGCTAATGTAATTATCACATTAATGAATGTGTTATGTGTAATTCTATGGTTTATGTATAAAACTACATCTTCAAACTTTATCTTCTAACAGCAAAAACCTGTGAGAGCTGTCGCATATGAACGTGGGTTGAATCACGTGTATCATATTCTTTACCTTAATTAACAAGTGTCATCAATAGTCAGCTTGTTTTTCCAGACTAACACCTAACGTTTTATTGAGTTTGTATTATTTTCTACTGCTCACCTGCAGGAGAGAAACTGCATTTCTCTGTTAGATACATACGACATACGACAACATTCAGAAATCGAGCTTTGAGCTGTTATTGTCCCTGAGTAATAAAACACCATCTGTTGAGTGGAAAGTGAAATTTAGCAAATTGGTGCTGGATAGGAGCTGTAAGTGAAGTCACTGTCATGTGATTTGCCCTCGTTATGCCCAGGTGTCCAAATGAATTTTAGAGTGATGTGCCAATACTGACACTACACTCCAGGAGCCTTTGGTGATTTTATCTTGTTGTCTGCATTTCAACATGGACCCATCACATAGTTCATGTTGTACCCTCTTAGAGTTCATTTCCTCATTCACCGAGGTGATGTTTGCTTGACCTTTGACTCTTTTCTCCAAACAGCCATTCCCAGGGCTGTAGTTTTTCTCCACTTGTCTGGTGGTGGTGCGATCGTTCTTGCACCCGTGTGGTCACTTAACTTCCCACTGTGTCTCGCCGCGGACCCTCTGCTCGCGGGCTGAGGCCTGTCACGGAGAGGGATGGCATGAAACCTACATTGGCAACGTTCCACACGCACACACACTCGCCCCAGAGAGACGGGCGTCTGTTTCAGCCAGATGTGAACCCTCAGCAGAGAAACACACTCTCGCATGCACGCTCACAATGACGCACATTCACAATTTTTGCATTTAGTTATATGACATATATTTGTACACAAGAACACAGACACACACAGCAGCCCCTCCTTAGCCACATATGTCATGAGCTGTAAACAACGTAAACAGACTTAGCAAATAAAGTTATTTATTATCAATACTCCTTATTGAGACGCATATAGGCTGAGATCATCAGAATAATGGAGGGTCAGGTTCTAAGCACCTAACCGAATCTTTAACTGTTTCATATCTTTCAGATAGTCTCATCTATAGCAATGCATCGTATTAGATATACTGATAATACAGAATACACACTACAGTGGGTATCATTTCACTGAAATGTGATGGAGCAGAAGTGTAAAATAACAAAACAATAATGTCAAAGTTCCAATTGTACTTTTTAATGCACATAATTACTGTCAGCACTTCCAGCCTCCCAATTACTTTGTCCTTTTTGTGTTTCTGGCAGTTGTTTATGTGCTTCTGCTTGCTATTAAATTATTTACCTGTGCATCTGTTTGTGTGTACTGACTCAAAATCAAATAAACCCCTATATTTGTGCACTTGAGACAGGCAGAGATAAGGCACTGTGGAAACTCATCCTGTCTGGGCTCAGCTTCCCCCTTTTATTGCTGTCCAGTCCAAACCTGCAGGCAACCACATGCTGAGAAATATTTAAATAGGACAATTTGACCATCAGCTAATCCCATAAACCACATACTCATCTCTGCGCTTTTCTCTCTTAAGACAGTTTATTACTTTGAGTTTTGCTGTTGAGTCTTAAACTATTA
This sequence comes from Mastacembelus armatus, assembly GCF_900324485.2. Lineage (NCBI taxonomy): Eukaryota > Metazoa > Chordata > Actinopteri > Synbranchiformes > Mastacembelidae > Mastacembelus > Mastacembelus armatus. The sequence goes on along the minus strand of NC_046645.1, from coordinate 708,291 downwards.
ATCTGGTGCAGCATCATCCATCACCAGTTGTCAGTCAATGAACTGGAGGCTTGATTATGCAATCGGTTGCCTTCTGGCTGCTCAAGGTTATTGATGAGACATTTTAAAGTGACAAAAGGCGGCAGGGTTTTTTTGGGATGTGTGACTTAACATGAATTGCAGTGTAGAGATCACTTATTGAATGATTGATTAGTTTATTGTGCCGGGAGAAATATATATGGGATGGATGTCGATGGGTCCTGTGATGGACTGGTGACCTGTCCAGGGTGGACCCCTGCCTTTCACCCAAAGAGAGCTGGGATAGGCTCCAGCAGATCCCTGGGACCCTGGTTAGGACTAAGGGGGTACAGATGATGGATGGATGGATGGATGGATGGATGGATGGATGGATGTCTATGGTAAAAGAAGAGATCATGGATTTTTTTTTTTTTTTGCCATGGTAAATCAATCACAGCAATCCATTGGGTCAGGTCAGAATGTGTATAGACAAAGGACAATGTGCATATTGCTCACCAAACTAATTCATCACAGGCAGTAAACTCTGCCCTCAACTGTCCAAACCTAACAATCAGTTGAAAGGCTGCAGTGATTAGATACTTTACTCCATCTTGCTGTTGCACTTTTGAACAAGGTCCCGAGTCATTAGGGATCAGTTTCATGTATATTTTTTGAGGTTGATTAATTCAGGCAATTTTAGTTGGATATTCTGTCAGTCATAACCTCACTGTCACAAATCCAGTGGGTTTTTTTTTTTTGTTGTTGTTGTTTTGTTGTGTCTTTTTGCTGCTGAAACGGAACATTTTCATGGTGGTGTTGTTCCTCATTGTGCTGGCAGGAGCTGTGAGACACAGCATTGTCCCACACAATGAGCATCACACACCAGTTGAGTAAAATAACATCACCCTTTGCTTTGTTTTGTTGCGGATATCCGCACCAGTCACCCAGCTCCATAAAAACTAAAGCAAAGCCTGTAGCTCGTGGGCAGAAAGAATCACAAGCATCAGTTCTGCTGCTTTTCTACAATGCATTTTTTATTTTTATTTTTATTTATTTGTTTATTTTTGATGACAGCAGTGACATTGAGAATTTCAGCTGATTGGTTATTAATGCTCATAGCAAAATGGAAAATATAGCCTTGTAAGCCACTTGAGACAGGGCTTTTATTTTTTTATTAATAAAAATAGTGACAGCATGAGCGGTGATTTTGGCTTAATGTATTCATTATTTCATTTATTGATCTGTCATAAGTCATGAATTCTTATTGTTTTGAAATATCTTCTTAGACAGATGACATTCTCTGGTAATTATATATTGATATGGCATATTTAATAATAGTTTAGTTTTTAGTTTTTCTGACCTTAGACAGATTACACACCACCCAGTACAACCGCTTCTGCAGGTTAAATAGTATTCCTCCTGGTAAGTAAATGCCATGTCTAAAATTGATGGAGTGAACCTTTAAATGAGACAGTAAAACTGATTTGTAGATGTATGAACAAGAAAGAAAGTGTCTGTATTCATGGGAGCAGAGCTGTAAGGCTGGAATTAGACATAGGTATGTTTAACTAAATGCTACCATTACCATTGCTAATTAACAACAGATACAAATCACAGCCAATGGGCCTAGAACTGTCATTTGTTTGGCAATTATTTGTTTATAAACCAAAGTATTCAATGTTATTCATTTTAGCTTATGGGAAACATGAACTTGTACAACAAAGCTCATGACAAACCGTTGTCTAGGTGTTGAGATGCTTCACTCAAAATGAAATATATGCAAAAATTAAACTCATGGTATCACTAAAGTCATTAATATTAATCCTCATGAATATTTGTACAAGATTTTGTGCCAGTCTGTCTAACAGACCGATTCTCCCCGCAGCTGTGCTGCTAAAGAATAATCATCTTTTAAAACATAACATAAACATAAGAATTGACATTTCCTCCACAGCTTCTTTATTTAATCTGAGGGCTTCATATTGTGTGCCAAGGAGAAACTACCAACAGTCTTAATTACACTCTATGCAGATGATAAACCGTTCTACACTAAACCCCACTTTCCCCTCCTCTGTTGCCCCCCTACTGTCTGCAGGGCAGTCGTCCACATCCAGGTCAATGATGTGAATGAGTTTGCTCCTGTTTTTCGAGAGCCCCAGTACCATGCTGCAGTGACAGAGGGCAAGATTTATGACAGCATCCTGCAGGTGGAGGCCACTGACCAGGACTGTTCTCCACAGTACAGCCAGATCTGTAACTACCAGATCACCACCACCAACACACCCTTTGCTATAGATCGCAATGGTAAGTAGAACATTTTTAAATATATAACATCAAGGATATGTTATTATTCAGCACAAAGAAGCCATATCTTCACCTAGGTACTATTAACTGTCTATGGTATTCAGTGCACAGCAAGTTATTTTGATGTGTTGGCACTTGTATTTTCAGTGCACCACTTTCTCCTGCAGCAGTTCTGCTTCACTTATTTCAGTGATTACCCACATGCCCCAGAAGGTCTTCATGGAGTTTTTTCACTTCAGTCTCTGTCTCATTTAGAAAATATGCAAAAGTATTTTTTTTAATAACTGTGACATTTGTGATCTAAGAATCGCATCCATGCACACACAGGAACTTTACAGCCACGGGAAAAATATACACACTTGTGTGCTCATACTGCATATACACTTACCTGCATACACTGTGGTAGCGAGCCTTAATACTCTGACAGATGTCTCTCCTTAGGGTAAAATGTGTTCTTTGCTCTTTCCAAGGACAAGTCATGCTTTGCCCAGAGAGCCATCAGTCTCCACAAATCAGATCTCAGAAGTCTGTGCACACAAAAACAGAGACACACACAGACAAAGATAAATGTGGAAAAGAATCTATAGACACTTTCAAATACCCTGTTAAGTTTACTTGACTTTACTGAGTTGCCACTTGTACGTTGTGACTTAGTTTTTGAATGTTAATCTTCAAATGAGGACGTAATTATACCCACTCACACACACCAACATGTTATACTGACATTTCTGAGCTTCCTACTTGCCTTTGTTACCATCCTATTTGTATATTTAAGCAGTTCCCGTTTATGTTCCCTTAAAACCCTTGCTAAAGTCAAGTAGGACTTAATAAATTGTTTAAGGAGTCTTGCCTTTAAACTCATCCCAGGTCTATCGAGGTATTCAAATACAACAATCGCACTAGAATGTATTTGTATGTTCTGCTTAGAACACACAGCTGCAAAGGATATTTACATTTTTGTTGCTGCCAACCGTCAGTTGTTGCTGACTGCTGAAATGTTGCAATAAAATGGCTGACTGGGTAAGGTTAGGGCCAAACTGCATTGTGAATGATACATGGGGGAGGCTGCATCCAAAGTGCTCTCTCTCTTCACTCTCTCCATTTGAAGGGGTCTAGCTCAGCAATGGACCACCGAGGAAAAGGCTTTGAGAGCTCTTGAACTCAAGAGCACCTGCGGGAGACACAAAGAAAATAGAGAGAGAAAAAGAAGCTTGGCCTGGAGAGCAGGAGTGAGGATTAGAGATCGAAGGCGATTATAACTTTAAGCAGGGATAAACGATCCAAAAAGGATAGACTGGATATTTAATATTTTTTAATTGTCAATAGATTCCATGAAAAAACCAACAATACACAGATCACATTGTCTTCCAAAGCCTAAAATAGCTTGTTCCTATGTGTCAGAAATTACCATTATGACAGAAAACTGCTCTGCCTTAAAAAATGGAAGTAGCTCTGTCAAGGGGGAAATGTGGTTCAAGAGAGACAAAGAAATTCAATGCAAGAAGTCCAGCTAAAATAACAGATGCATGAAAATATCCCAAGAGATCATTTTACAACTCTGGAGTCATTTAACCATTATTAGGTAAATAGCATTCATGCTACAAAGTTGACTGGTCCTTCAGGATTGTGTGCACAGGCTAATGTCAATCAGCGGGTCAGTGAGCACCATGCTAATGGCTACACAATCACAATGCTAACATGCTAATGTTGGGTATGTTTATTACTTTATTTATTTCCGCTCATCATATTCAAATATTTACATTTGCTAATTAGCACTATACACAAAGTGCAGCTGAAACTCATGAATGGCATTAGATTAACAAATATGTGGCCATAAACCAGATTAAATATTTGACCTGATGATGGTACTAAATGAAAAAAAGTCACTAAGATCCAATATCTGGAAACCAGTGGGACCAGTTTGTCGTTTATCATTTTCATGGCAGTCTGACAATAATTGTTGAGACACTAATATCCGTTAAAGACATGTCAGTGACTGGGTGACATGTTCCTTCATTGTTATGAACGTTAGCACTGCAGTTATTTTTATCCCTGACCTGGGACTGTAAATAGGAACTTACCAAATGACTAATGTCTGTTAGTTCCCAAAAACTGAATATTTCACTATCTTTGAGTAACGTACAGCTGTTTTACTAATTTAATACTTAGTTGTCTGTAAAAATAAAACTATACATTGGTTTGCATCTGCAGGAACAACAGGAGGTCACTCGGTGTTACAGAGAGGTTAGGGGAGCGTACAGTGTTGGAAAAGAAGAACTACCAACTTTATGATTTTAGCCTTTTGATGCCTTATTATTTGCAATAACAAGGTAAAGCAAAACCAGCAGCATTGTCCTTTAAACAAGGCAGAGAGGCTAAGCAGCATTAGGTAGCAAATGTTCTATGGTAAAATTGGAGAGTAATTATACAAAGTAATGATAGAGGGAATTCACACTATGATGGGTTGTTTGTGTGTGTTTATGTGCCTTTGATAGAGAGGCAAATAGAGAGAGCGAGGTGGAGGGTAAAGTAGTCATTTACTAACTGGCCACCCTTGCCAGCAGTCACAGCATGCTCAGCCTGCTGACACGGATAAGCTGATGTAGTAATTGAAGGAGCGGGAATTGGAACCTCCGTCGTGCAGAAAGGTGTGAGTTTACAAGTGTGCATGCGTACTTGTGTATGTGTGTGTTGGGAGAAAAGAAAAGAACACTACAACAGATGAGGCAGCAAACAGTGAAATGGGGTGAGGCTGCAAAACAGGCAGACGATGTGCATTGAGAGAGAACAGGAAGGTGAGAAAGGGGAGAGTCTAAACAAGCAGCGAGGGAGACGGAACGGGAGGGTGAACAATACCGTCCCCATATGAATTACATCTAATCCTCCCATGCACACACATGTATTTAAATATATCACATTATCAATTTTCAGCTCCCTCTGCACCTCTTTCCCCATAACACAAAAAAAACTCAAGAAGTGTCCGTGACGGTAATGCAAGTTGCATTCCAGATACATTTCCACTCACAGGCAATAACGGCCAATAGTCTCTTTTTAATGCTCTTTACACTCTGCAAGTGTTCTCAGTTAGGGTGCCGACTCCCTGCCCAGCCCGCCCGGGCGTACTGCATTGTCATTCGTCTCTGGTGGAAGACTCATCAAATATTTACAGATACATTAGGACTACAAGAGTTCCCTTCATGCACTCTGCTCAGCATGAGGAAGATGCTGGCTTGGTAAATGGGCAGGAGACTCTTAGTTACTGGCTGTGGTGTGAATGCTGATTGCAACCTAGAGACAAATTAGTCATTTGTTTCTAACATTACAAATTAATGCATTACATGATATATGGGTATATATATATATATATATATATATATATATATATATATAATGGTAGCAGAGTAACTGTGTAATATGAAGCTGAATCTATAGTAGGCCAGATTGTTTTAGTTCCTGTTTAAATTCACTGGCACCTGTGGCGTTTAATGCATTTCTCATGGTTCAATATTTTGGCTCATTCGACACAGTTGTGCCTAATACTGGTGATAATTACTGCATTTGATTCAGGTTTTCCAGTTACAAGACTCTGGTAATGCTCATGATATCCCAGTGGGACACTTGAACTGATTGCAGCCTTAAAACTGCAGAGATTTTAAATCATATTTCCACAAAGTTGGAACCTGCAAGACAAAAATATAAATAAAACACAGCAGAGGCCAAAAACAGAAATGTCTTTATTTCTGAGTCCTGAAACACAATATCCTACATTTCTCATGATGTAGCTCTGTAGTGTTTGTTAGACCCTCCCTGATGAACAAGACTTCAAACATCTTCCCTGTTTAGATATTTCTGAGCTGAGATAACCCAGAAGATAATTAGGTTATTTTCTAAAGTTTTAAACCTCTCCCTTCAAATAAGCCTCCATGTGAATTGGTGCAGTGTCTCTTCAATAGTATTAGTTAAATCATTAATTAAACCTGTGCTTCTCTTAATCTCTGTTCATGCATTACTGTAGGATACAGTGAGTGATGAACACACATTTCAATTCCTAAATTTGATAATCATCAGTCATTAAATTTAGTTGAATACCTCATTATAACTCGTGTCAGAATTTGATAAACAAAGCAGAGGGCTGTGAACTTCCAGAATTACCCTACTCCTGTTGGAGAATGATAAAATTAAAGAGCTAATTGGGTGGAGAGGGAGCAGAGTCACTTTTAACATTAAATATTTTCACCCTCAAAAAAAGTCTCAGCAGGGAGGTGAGATGAGGACAAGTGCATCAGGGAGCAACATGGATTTAATGGAAACATGGTCATAATAATAATAATCCTGAGAAACATTAGCACTAATCAAAGCACTTGTGAGAGATGGTCAACCATCATCTCTACCATCATCTCTACCATCATCTCTCACGTGTTACTGTGATTATATGAAGGCACTGGTTTGGATTTGACAGTGATCAGTAATGATGGTTTCAACTTAAATTACTCGTGTAAGAAAACGCTTATAGACATACTCAGAATATACAGATATGCAGCATCGTGTGTTATGTAATAAGTCAGAGATGTACAAGACGTGCACATTAGTGCGAATGGTGCTGAATTCACTTCCTGCAGAAAGCACTTTTTAAAATGTGTAATGAAAAATATGGGAACATATGTGACTGTGTCACCTGGCTTTAATCACTTTAGTCACCTTGATGTCATGAGGTTATTGACTGCAGAGTGCCAGGCAGTAATGCAGCCAGCATGCTTTGTGCACCTATTACTATATAACACAGACCTGGTTCCTCTTGGACTAATGTAATAATGAATATTATTTCCTTTTCCTGACACAGTGCCAACATACTGTGTCTCGTTAGTCCACCCCTTAATACTGGACTTATAGCCAAACATTCAAAATACTGTATGCATTTATAGGTCCAGGTGTGGCATACTGCCCGGAAAATAACATTACTGCAGACAGGAATCAACCCATGCCCTCAATTAGACGCCTCATATTGACTGTCATGGGCTCAGTTAATTTCATGTGTTTGGTTCTTTCACTGGAGCACAGGAAACAAAGGGGAACTAAAACTGCACAGAATGAGTGGTTTACAGAAAGGCAGCAATATCAACTCAAATTAAACTACTTCATGACTTCCCAGCCAGCCAACAAGCATTTTATTCACTGATATAATGTTCCCTTTTGAGGTCTTTAAAGTTCACACATTGCAATTTGTGGCTCTCAGTGTGCCAAACTATTCAGCGTGCATGTTTTCAACATTACGAGACAGAATAGAGGAACTCTACAATGCATTATAATGAGTTTGCCTTTTTTTTAAAAAAAAAAAAAAAGCAATTTGGGTTGATTTTAACCTTGAGCGAGTCTTTTTTTTTTTTTTCCACCCAGGCAACATCCGGAATACAGAGAAGCTGAGCTACGACCACCAGCAGCAGTATGAGATCCAGGTGACAGCCTGGGACTGCGGCCAGAAGAGGGCCTCGCACAGTGTCCCTGTCCGCATTGACGTCAAGCCTGTTTGCAAACCTGGCTGGCAAGGTGAGCCTTCATGATGCTGAATGTTTGCATGGGAGTTCGTGTGCAACAGTTTGACTGTGCAGTGTTTGCACATCCAGAAACGTGGATGCGATTGTGATTGTACGGCTGCCTGTGTGTGTATCAGCTGTATCGCGTATAATGACGGGACATGAAGTAAAAGCTGGGTTCTGTTCAGGCTGACAGAAACACAGATGTGATGATTTGCATGTCATTATTGTAGCGTGTGTGTTCCTGCATACACTTATGTCTGTCACATTATCCCTGTTTTCTCTCTCTGCCAGTCTTTTTTCTGGATTTCTCTATTTCTCCCACTCTCGGTTTTCCTCTCATTTCCTTTCCTGATCCTCTTTCTTTCCACGTCGCTCTCTCTCTCTCTCTCTCTTTCCCTCCCTGAGGAATTGGCCTGTCAAGTTTAGCCGGTGTGATCAACAGCACTTTACTAGAAGCACCGTGACACAGCCAACACAACTCTTAGCACATCAGAGAGCAGTCATGGCAGCCGTAACAAGGGCCAGAGTAATGCAAACACAAGTCTCTGCAACAACACAAACACCACTCGAGATAACTGCAGACACAATTCACACTTGTCAGCGCATGTGATGAAAGACAAACGTGCAGCGTGTGGCACGGATGCAGCACAAAGCCATTATGTGCATCTGTGTCTGTCATGCTCACAGTAATATCTGTAATTATATATTTACACATAAAATTGGTGTAAAATTATTATAACTTAACACACTAGCATTTAAATTCTTCTCACTCATTTACAGTTTGAATTAGCTGCTCGGGAAATATGCAAAATAATATAAACCTTATTACTTTTATTTTATGTAAATAGTACGGTGGAATTTAAATGATTTCACGTGTTTTCTATTATTGTGAAGTTTAACAAAATCACCTGGACCAGGATCATCTCTCAGTACAGTCTGTTGCTCTAGACCCCCAATGAAACTAATTATGACCCTGCTATGAACTAAATGGTTGCTGGAATAAGCAGCCTATGTGCTTCTGTTTCACATCATTGCAGGGAAATAAATGAATTGTGAACAAATAAATGAAACTATGCTGTAATACTGTATCTACTGATGGTAGAGGTGAAAGTGTGATTGTATTAAATCGTAATCCTTCCTGCTGAGACAACAACTCACTGGCAGCAGTGCACAGTTACACCTCTGCTAAATTGTTATGCACAGCTGGAATAGCGTGTAGGTAGCACCTTAATTATTAAAACCTCCTGACGCAGCACAGATTCAACGGTAACTGACCTTGATTTTAGTGAGCTGTTCCAAAAGATTTCTAATTCATATGAGTTCATTTGGAGCAGACTAATGGTCGACCTTCTTCATTTAAGTTTCCAAACTTCACTTGGAGTTTGGAAACTTAAAAGTGGCCAGACAATGTCTTACCACACCCCATGTTTTATTTTTTTATTTATTTATTTTTATTTTTTCTGCTGTTTTCACTCTTGGCACTGGGAACATTTTTGCCAGGTGAGCTAGTGCAGGACCTGCTGTTTAGAATTAAGGGGATTTATCTGCTGCATGAAGTGAGAAACAAGCAAACAAACCAGAGATCAGTGACAGCCAGTCAACTGTTCAGCTATTTGGCTGATATTCAATCTTCAAAATCTGTAAAAGATGCCGTCACTTAAATTTACTTGGTTCTGTCAGAAATCTTCAATAACAGGGTCAGGATATTAAAACTGGACAGAAAAATTAAATTAGCTCATTTTCAATCGAAAAAAAATAAATAAATAGTGTGTTGAAACTGCAGGTCTACTAGACTGAGGACTGATTTTAAGGGAGAAGCAGTAAATCAAACCCAGAAAGCAACGGTGAAATTAAAGAGTAGACACTTTACTCTTGATTTCAAAATAATTATCCAGGAGCAGCACAAAGTCACATGATGTCAAATAACCAATGAAACGCTCAGTTCAATCACATTAATATTCTTAAATTCATGCAAAAATATTCTCACATCAAAACTCTCAAACTCTCCAAAGACAAATACGCTGCATATGTAGTTACTGTGAGCAGATGTAGACATTCATTGTCAGCACAACACACACACACACACACACACACACACACACACATATTAATTAACATGCAAAGCAGCTCGATCTGTCATTGGTGACATTAACTCTCTCTCCAGGCTCTCAGAGATAATCCTGTCTTAGAAGCCGGTTTGTCTTTCTGTGAGCGAATTTTTCAAATTAGGATTTACAGCACACGATTGTGGTGAGCAGACACACACACACACACACACACACACACACACACAGGCTGAGATACAGTCTCGCCTGATGAAAGGGCAGTCGTCCCTGTGAGTGTTGTTTGGCGGTGGGGATGAAGGCGAGGATGAAGAGGGAGAAGTAAATGTCATGGCCACAGATCAGGGGACATTTAATAGGCCTATTGGAAGTTGAATTAAAGGCAGGGGACTGAGGGAATGTCAGACACATGTAGTTACTGTGAGCATGTGCTCAAACACACACACACACACACACACACACAGGACATGCTTTCCCTGGTAAAATAAACAATAGTCTGTCTGTTCAAATTAGCTATGCTCTGTGATTCTGAACAGCTGGGATTAGTTCATGAACAATCACACGTCCTCACTTGGCAACTCATTTACTGACTGGTAGTACCTGTCCTCACACACACACACACACACACACACACACACACACAGGTGCCACCTTTTTCTTCTCAGCTTTTCTTTTTTAACTCTGATTAACTTCAATATGAAAACTCATAGTTTGCCATGATTCCTTAACGTATCCCAGACGCTGGCTCTCGCCTACCAGGTCTGAGGACTTGGCTTTCTTTCCATCTGAGGGCTCCTTCATCCAGTCCTCCGAGGGGACGTTTAATTCCAGCAGACACGCTTGTCTTGATGTTTTTGATATGTCAGGCCTGGGTGCAGTCTGAGCTCTACAGGCAAACCTTTACCTGTCAGTCCCGAACAACAGCTCAAGCCCACTTGATGGTCTCGAGTGCAGCTTCTCTCCTTCCACCATGAAACCAATTGCCTTCCTTGTTGTGTGTAGTTGTTATCTAACAGATACCGTCTGTAGTTCTACTCATCATCTGGCCATGACACCACCAATAGCACCCACTTTCCCGACACCTTCAGACAAAACATGTGGGTGTTTCTAGCAGACTCCAGCAGAAAAGGTTAACAGGAAGCACAGGCCTTACTGACTGGATCAGGCTCACACATTTTGTTGCTGCATCCCCATCATCCTGCTAATGTGTGTATAATTTAAAATTAATTATTAATATGTGGTTTTTAAATTTCCTATATTTACATCAATCAATCTAAACCTGCATTGCAATAATGTCCCACATCTATCATTTTAGGATTTCTTTGGTCAGACCATAATGAATGTAAATGAAAGGTTCTTAAATCTGCTGCTACCAAGGTGAAGGATGAATTTTCATTACTGGCCATATAATATATTTGTCAGAAGCAGCAGATTTAAGCATCTGTTGGGTTAAAGGGCTGTGTGTTTCCTTTTAAACACCCTGTCAACATGCTATTTATGTCACCCAGCAAGTGGTTGACAACATGAAGTATGATGTGAAAAACTAGAAAGGATTTAAGTCTTTTCAAACTTTTAAAGTCCATCACCTATCTTCTCTCTCCATTCCCTTTCCCCCTGCTGTCTGCACACACACACACACACACACACACACACACACACACACAATAAAAACTAATAATGGAATGAGTGAACCTAAGAGAAGAGGAGTAAACGAGAAAACAGGCTGCTGAGCCTCTTCTTTTCGTCTGATGTGATGGTTATCAGTTTTATTTGATGTAATACAGTTTCTAATACCACAATAGACAGTTGCAGAGTAAACCTCATGGAGTCTTCCAGCCCAACACTCTCAGAGTTTGTGAAAACAAAGAGCCTTGGAGAGTTGAGTGCTTAGATCAATGTCACACCTTCTTTACATCAACTTTATTTACCTCCGCAGGTTATTGAAGTACATTGTTGAGTATATTTAAGGTCTTACTCATCTGGTGAGGCATAAAATATTTAGTGAGCTGCTCAATTGCCAGCAGATCAGAGTGTGGTTGCAGGCGTGTGTCCAGAGCATTTCTATAGAAAGAGACGGGGCCTCTCAGTGAATCTACCTAGAATAAATCAAAGTCGAAGACCAAATATAAACAAAGTGAAAAACAGTCCAGAGTCCAGAAAGCTCGAAATATCAACAAATCTTTGCTAAACCACCTGTGTTGATCCCTCATGTACATAATGTCCCATGACGCCTTCAGGTGTTCTGCCTATAAAATACAGGTAGATCCATTTCTTTCATCACACACACATTACACACACTCATCTACACTGCCGCACACACTCACCCACACTGCCGCACACACTCACCCACACTGCCGCACACACTCACCCACACTGCTACACACACACTCACCCACACTGCCGCACACACTCACCCACACTGCCGCACACACTCACCCACACTGCCGCACACACTCACCCACACTGCCGCACACACTCATCCACACTGCTACACACACACTCACCCACACTGCCGCACACACTCACCCACACTGCCGCACACACTCACCCACACTGCTACACACACACTCACCCACACTGCTACACACACACTCACCCACACTGCCGCACACACTCACCCACACTGCCGCACACACTCACCCACACTGCTACACACACACTCAACCACACTGCTACACACACACTCAACCACACTGCCGCACACACTCACCCACACTGCTACACACACACTCATCCACACTGCTACACACACACTCACCCACACTGCCGCACACACTCACCCACACTGCCGCACACACTCACCCACACTGCTACACACACACTCACCCACACTGCTACACACACACTCACCCACACTGCCGCACACACTCACCCACACTGCCGCACACACTCACCCACACTGCTACACACACACTCACCCACACTGCCGCACACACTCACCCACACTGCTACACACACACTCACCCACACTGCCGCACACACTCACCCACACTGCCGCACACACTCATCCACACTGCTACACACACACTCATCCACACTGCCGCACACACTCATCCACACTGCTACACACACACTCATCCACACTGCTACCCACACACTCATCCACACCGCCGCACACACGCTCATCCACACCGCCGCACACACTCATCCACACCGCCGCACACACACTCATCCACACCGCCGCACACACTCATCCACACCGCCGCACACACTCATCCACACCGCCGCACACACACTCATCCACACCGCCGCACACACTCATCCACACCGCCGCACACACACTCATCCACACCGCCGCACACACTCATCCACACCGCCGCACACACTCATCCACACCGCCGCACACACGCTCATCCACACCGCCGCACACACGCTCATCCACACCGCCGCACACACGCTCATCCACACCGCCGCACACACTCATCCACACCGCCGCACACACACTCATCCACACCGCCGCACACACTCATCCACACCGCCGCACACACTCATCCACACCGCCGCACACACTCATCCACACCGCCGCACACACTCATCCACACCGCCGCACACACTCATCCACACCGCCGCACACACTCATCTACACCACTACACACACACTCACCTACACCGCTACACACACTCACCTACACCGCTACACACACTCATCTACACCGCTACACACACTCATCTACACCGCTACACACACACTCACCCACACTGCTACACACACCTTAGCACAAGCTTTGAGTGACAGATTGTCACACTGATGAAAAAAGAAATTGCATATTCATATCCTTCCCTGTATGAATCTGAGCCGTGTGTGTGTGGGTGTGTGTCCGTCCACATGCTTGTGTGTATGGTGTGTGTGTGTGTGTGTGTGTGTGTGTGTGTGTGTGTGTGTGTGTGTGTGTGTGTGTGTGCACGTGATTTAGCTTACCGTTTTACCTCTAAACAGTCCCGAATTAAAACTGACCCCTTGGGTATTGTCAGTCAAGGCAATTAGTCTGAACCTCAGGCTGCAGTTCAGCTTTAAAAGGACGAGGGAATAATTAGAACGATACAGTATAGGTGCTTCCTAATGAGTCACTGAACACATCAGCAGGCATTTTAATAGTATGGTACTAATTATATACTAACTTATATACTGCATGCATGATAGAGTTGTGTGATGTCTGTTTCTCTAACAAAATGTAACTGGAAGAAAATTAATTGGTCTGGATGCACATTTGTTGATTCACCTAGATAAAAAAATGTATCTTGGAGACAGATGTGACTAATTATTAAAAATGCAAGCAGCACACATGAACAGCACTCCCTCAGAAAGAAGGACCGGACCGTTTGAAATACAAACATTTCTGTTGTCCTTGAAACAAAAACAGCCTTGAGCCTTGACGCCCAGATTGGCAGGTAGACCTAGATGATTAGTTTTATTAAACACTAAAACTCTCTATTAAAATACTCAATTATCACAATTAATTTGATTACACTACATATATGTCTTAGTCCAACTCAGGTGACTTCACTCTGAATGGTGGTCGTCACTGAAAAGGCTGAATCCAATGCAAAGTATTTCAGTTGCAATAAAACATCAGTGTGCAACAACCTTGAAGTGAGAATGAAGATGTAGACACACAAATGGACAGAGATAAATGTTGAAGCTATTATATGAATGTCCAGGCCAAAAACAAGCTGTTTAAATTTGCAGTAAACACATTAAAGGGAGCATCTAAACCAAAGGAACATGTACAGCCCCTTTAATACACCGATACCTGATGCATTCCCAGTAAATGAAACACACATCCTACTGGAGCATGAGATATAAAACACACCAGGTAAAGACTCATCAAAACACTCCCCTGCTGCTAAACACAGGCACAATTCCCCCTTGACTATAAATTAACAGAAACTACAGTGCGGAACTAACAACACGCCACCTTTGAAACAAGCCTGGAAGTTTTCCTGAACAGCAGCTACTGTGGTGACAATAAACACGATGTAAAGTGAGTTCAGAGCGAAGGCAAACTGGATTCTGACTTCATTTGGGTGGATAACCCAGCGGCGCCTAAATGGCATCAAGGGAGATTTGTCTGTCTCTGTGTGTATGACCTCTGAACTTGGCAGCCAGTGGTCCTGGTCTTTAATAAGAGTAGGAAGAGAATGAATTAAAGAGCTGAAGAAGAAAAGTAAATGGCTTTGCACTTTCGTTTCCTATTTCCTCCAACCACCTCCTTTTATGCTTCCTCTCTAGTCTCAGACTGATGGTGTCTGGCTGCCGACGTTAGCCTGATTTCTTTTATTACCTTCTCTGTTTCCTTTTTGCCTGTGTCCAGAATTTCTCTTAATTTGTTCTATTCCTTTAATTGTCCTTCACTTTGTTAGTTTGGTTCCTTCTTATCTTCCTTTATTCCTCTTTCCATCTCTCTGTCTTCGACTGAGCTGACTATCAGTTCACCCTCAGGTGTTTTTCATTCTCTCCACTCCCCTTTTCTCTCTGATCCACTGCTAGTTTGAAGTAGGAATCTACTAGTCTCCAGTGAAAACCGGATTTTCATCATACTCCATGTTTCACCTTAGTCCATTACACAATAACACACATGCAGTATGTAGTTATACAGTAGTGAGGATACTCAGTGACATAATGCCCTCACCCTGACCTTAATAATGAGAACTGAATGTGTAATCCCAACCTAATCCTAACCTTATCCCAAACACAAAGTCTTAACAGGGCTCTTTCCCAATATGTCCTCACTCCTATAGAATCACGTCCAAAATGGTCCTCACAAAGATAGAAATACAAGCACACACAAGCACATAGTCACTGGGATTGGCCCACATGATCCCTCTCAGGCTTCAGGCAGGAGGGATGGATGGATTGTGGCAGGAGTAAAAATACAGACAGAGGCCTGACACCCTGGTCTTAGCTTATTGTGCCAGAGGAGATGTGGGTAAAAAGGCTTGTATGTGTGTGCACGTGTGTGTGTGTGTGTGTGTGTGTGTGTGTGTGTGTGTGTGTGTGTGTGTGTGTACATGAATGTGTACAACAGGGAGACAGGGATGAATAAAAAATATGTTCACCTACACCTGCTGACGTACCTCGTTCACAGACTGATGCATGTAAATATATCGACAGCGATGGAGAGCTAAGTCACAAACACACAGTGAACACCAAGACACACACAACATGCACACACACACTGATGGAAGAGTGATTACACTCAGTCCTTGCCTCTCTGCCTGTTGAGATTGGAGTTTCCTTTATAGTGCCACTTAGGTGTCAGGGCGACATTGACCAATCATGATCACAAAGACAAAGAGGGAAAGGGGGTAAGCGAGGGATAAACCAGCTGAGAGTGAATGAAGCAGGAAGAGAAAAGGCAGAAGAGCTGGGCAAAATAAGAAAATCTGTTTTTTCATGTTTGGCAGTAAGGTTTGGCCCAGGGGATGTACTGGAGGCATCAGCACCTCATCAGGCCAGTGGTGCAGTGAAACATAAAGCAGCAGTTGTGAAGTAATTTTACGAATCGATCTAAAGTTATGTTATGCTTTGACGTCCGCCCACGGCTACGAGCTTCAGGTCATAACTACAGAGCAAAGTGCAGGAAAACCTCCCTGCGGGAAGAGCGGACACGTTGCACGGATTGAACAGTACATCCCAACCAGCCGTGGATTCCCTCAGGATTTGCCTTGAGTTGATCTAGATAAACACAGGACGTCTTGAGTGTTCTGGTTATTCTGCTGCCAGCATGAAGCAGTAAGAGCATAAAGGAGGAAAGAGAAGGTGCAGCAGTCCTTTGTACGTTTTACACAGGAGTCCTGGTATGTTGCCATTATGTTGACTCCTCATTGTGACAGGCGTGTTTATTCATACAAAGCCAAATTAAATTAAATTAAATTAAATCAAATAAAAAGGACGCCGCCCTAGAGCTCTTATGAACAGCTGCTGTTATCTCTGCCGTGGCATAAAGCACGTACAAAACATACCAGTGCCTGTGGAGTCACCGTGACACAGGGCAGGTGCACGTCACACTGATTTAAATTTACAATGATCTTAACTAAGTTAACTAACTTGACATAACTAAGGGGTTTTAAATATGTTTAACTGAATGAACGCAATTTACCAAGTGCTGAACCTGCAGCTTGTTGTCACCCAGGTCTATGCAGCATTTTAGCCTCTGTCATTTTTACTTTGAATGTTTAGGTTCTTAGATTTCTGAGCCTCTGAAAAAGCTTTAAAAACAGTTTCCTGTCAGCACAGACACACTTAGCCACTACCAAAGTGCCGTTTAAGGACCCAGTGATGTTTCTTAGGGTTTGTTGAGACCTAAACAGAACTAAAGGGGAAGCTAGAGCTGGACTTGTACATTTGTCAAGTGGTGACAAACAAAACTCCAAATGATTTCCCATGATGCTCTGTGTCTGCTACATGTACACAGGGACACCATTTGTCTGTGGTTACATGACTGATGATTTAGCCTGCAGTAAATCCAATGGCCATTTGATAATATGAACTACCACTCACGACCAAAATCAATCAGTCAATAAATAAAAAAGTATGAAATGGTACCGATGTGTAGTTGTTTGAGATATTTGAGAACCCACTCTTAATTGAGATGTGTAAACATTCATGGCAGGAAGAACCATTTCACTTCTTTTCCATTTCTTCTTTGAAAATTTTATCTTGTTTTGACTTTTTTCTCTGCTACCACCTTTTTACAAGCCCGACAATTTCCTGTTGCCTCGCACTCAAATGAAACAAGAGCTCTCTATGCATTCTGCAAAGGAAAGAAAAAAGAGTAAAGACTCTTGTGTGGAGCACAAAGAGCATGCATGAAAGCATTAAAATGAATGCTTCTGAGGCACTGTAGGGACAGACAGCAAGAGGAGGACGGCCATGAAAGACGAGAAATCAGAAAGATGGCACGCTCTGAAGTGGATTGAGATGGAGGAGGACAGAGGTGGAGAGGAAAAGGGAAGGAAGTAAAAGAGGAGCAGAGTGCTCTTTTAAATGGAAATTGACTCTCCCACTGATGGGTGGGACAACTAATGACGGCCCCCTCCCTGAGCTACTTGAACGTGGAGTCAGCATTTCCACATGCACACACCATATTCACACATCCTACAAGTCGACACACATAGACATTTAATAGCATGCAAGAACTTACTGATGACACACACACACTTTTCCACACCCTCCAGTGGAAACAGCATGAAAGTGTGATGATGCATCATTTTCTTAAGCACCTCTATCCATCTTCCTTCCTTCACCATTACTCCCTCTCTGCTTTTCGCACCCTTCATTTGAAGGAGGAAGCTGGAAACTTACCTCAGCTGTATGTCACTGTACACGGGAAGGGAACATGTAGAAAAAGATCAGAAAATATTCAGATCAGAAAAATATCTTAGAGATTAAATGTATTTAAAACAAGTAATATGATCCTTGAATGAGTTAAATGAGTAAATACAGCCTTGAGTCTTTCTCTGAGGTTTTCACACCTGAATTTGGGCAGTTTACCACATTCTCTGTAGCTCAGTGAAGAGACTGACCTCATGCCACCAGACTGGATAGAAAGCTGCTGTGAACTGCCACTTCCAGATCTCTCCACAGATGTTCTGTGGGCTCTTAGTCCGGGCTTTGGCTGGGACATGCAAGGACTGAAGACTCTTCAGGGTCGTCTTGGCTGTGTGCTTCAGGTCATGGTGACACTGAAAGGTGAACTTCGCCCCGGCCTCGTGTTATGTGCACCCTGGAGATGTTTTTCACCAAGGACCTCTCTGTGTTTGGCTGCATTCGTCCTTTGCTGCCTTTTGATGAATATCCTGGTGTCTGCCTCTGAGATGCCACCACTACCAATCTTCTCTGAAGGGGGGGGGGGGTATTAGTGAGAGGACGAAGTGTCTCCTCTTCACCAGACATACTGCTTGGAGTTCTGATTAAGTAAAGAATTTTTACCCTCATGTTCTCAGAATATTTTACGTTTGACAAACTGTCATCTGCCTTTTACCTAAAGTGGTTCTGTACAGTCCCTCTGCTAGAAAGCCCTTAAAGTGCTGCTTAGGGGGCTGATCTTCTACAAACAATAGAAGGAGCCCTGGTTGTTCAAAAATTGTACAAACGTGTTATACCCTTGGAATAATCCCTGGTTTACCACAGTTTTATTGTGGAGGGCTACAGGGAGTGGACTGGACTTGGTGGAAATAGTTTTTTGATGCAGTTTGAATACGAGGACCTATGACGCATGTGTCTTTCCAAACTATCTCCAATCAATTCAGTTGGCCAAAGGTTGGAAAATGAAGAAAACAGGACGCACCATATGACCAACTCTTAGTAAACTGGTATCCAAGTTTACAGTATATCAAAACGTCAAAACGTCTGGAACTTCACCTTCCAAAACCAGAGGCTGGGCTGAAGCGCCAGTGACGAGATTCCCGATTTCCAAAATTAGTTCCAGACTATAAATACTAGTTTTTGAAGGCTGCAGTGCATCATGGTGAGAAAGTCCTAAATCCATATTTTAAAAGACAGAGCTGTCTGAATGACATAAAAAGTGTCAAATTAATATGAAGTTGAATTTTTACAGTTTCCCCTGAAAAGCCGTTGTGCATCGCACTTTTTGGGATGGGAATAGTGTGGGAAACAAAAATGAAGCAGAACCTGAGACCAAAGTTCACATCCTGCATACTTTCTCTACAACTGGTCAATTAGTGCTCGGTCAATAGTTGGTCTGTCACATCTCCAGCTCCAGCACAACAAAATCTGAGTGGAGGGTTTTGGAAATGTTCGATATTTTAAGGCTTCATACATCTGTGCTGATTTATGGCACTTTGAATAGCCACACAAGGTTTGGCTAATAAATCATCTGAGTTTAATATAGTAAATGCATGTCTGCCTGCTATTGAAGGAAAGAAGGAAAGGGAGGTGGCTAAGATTTATTCCTCTGAACTTACAGTATATACACCCACATATATATATATATATATATATACACCCACATATATATATATATACACCCACATATATATATATATACACACACATATATATATATATATATATACACACACATATATATATATATATATGCACACATACAGGAGCTCCATATAGTCGTTGTCATGTCTGCCTCACTTGCTCTCGTCTCCTCTCATATCCATGAAGAGCACAACTCCTGTGCCTGGTGTGTTTGTTTTGCTCAGTGTGTGTGAGCATGTGCATAATAAATGTGTCTGCAGCTCGGTCTACACACAAGCGTCCGAATCACTTTCTGGACAATTTTGTGATACACGTCTTTGCCCCGTTTGTACTGGCTGAGGATTTGGGAGTTCATGCTGTACCTGTGAGTGGCAGATCGCATCAGCAGCTGCTTCCTACTGAGATTCAGAAATAGGAATAAATTATTTAGCAAGGACAAAAATCAAGCTCAGAGGATGTCCTGCAGGATTACTTCTTCATCTGTGACAGCAGGCCTTAAAATATACCCTTCCCTGACAGTTCAGTGTGTTTCTACAAATATAGACACTTTTCAGAGTTACAGTTTGTACAACAGCACAGTGTAATCCTACATATCTTCTGTGTGTAAATATGTTGAATTTGGCCAGAAACCACAGCTAATTGTGACCATGACCACAATGGTATCAAACAATACGTGATATTAAGTAAGAAAATAAAAAGCTCTGTTTAACTCAACAGATTTCCAACTAAAAGTGAAGTTTTTCAATACTTCAATGTAAAAATACCAGGAAAAGTTAAACTGGAAATGTTATTTAAGTAAAACTGTAGAAACAAACTCTTTAAAAAATTCTCACTGATAACTGCAGCTACTACGACCTATTTTATTTACTGTGTGAGAAAACCTACAGAAAAGAGCCTGAGCCTTTACAGCAGGATGAACAACAAGCCAGCACAATATTTCACTGTGACGACAGAAATACCTCCACTTCACTTCTGCTGTAGCTCACACAGTCATGAACTCACTCCTGCCAGTATTTGGTGTTAAATTCATTTCTAACTACTCGTTAGTAAAGTGCATCGATGCTAAAACATGTCATGGATGAGAGCGGTGGCACTAATTAATTTATTTGACATTGTTTTATCATCCAGAAATCAAAACACTGAAGAAATGTGACATTATTAAAATTTTATTCTTGAAATTATTCTTCTTATTATTATTATTAAAGGCAGAGATTAAAGACACAAACACGTTCTTATGCTGTAAACATATTTCAGTATAGCTCAGGGGCTTTTTGGCAAAGGACCTTTTCCATTTCATTGCTGCAGTGTTTTCCATTATTAAAGATAAATGCTAGTGCCAAATACTTATCAGTGATATCAGGCTCTTTGTGTGGGCCTTATCTCAACATAAGCTTTGAAATGAAGAGTAAACTGTTGGTGCTTTGTGGTGGGAGTGTAAATCAGTGCTCTTTTTCCAAACAGCACATATTTCTACTTCAGTGCTTTCTCACTGTTTCAGGCACCCTGTGCCTTATTTCTAACCACGGAGGGGAGTCATGTCTCAAAAAGAAATGTGTCTCTTGATGTGAAAGAACATCTGCTACTGTACTCGGCCTTGTGATTTGTTTTTACGTGATATGTTGCAACCAAAACTGCCTGTAACTCATTTGCCTTCATACGAGTGAACCCATTTCTCAATTTATAAATTCGGGCAGTGCCCTGTGTTTTGGCTTCTGTTACACTGTGGGTCACTCCAGTATTTTACAATGAACCTTTCTGTGCACAGGATATCACTGTGGCCCAGTATGATGTGGTGTGACACTCAATACATCAGCCTCTTGCACTTAATCTAATCTGGTAGAGACGGAAAGTTTGTTAGTTAATGTTTGGTAACAGTGACCTCAATTCTTGGTGCACAGGGGAGAATGTTTTAGCAGAGAGAAAAGGGATTTCTATGTGTGCAGATGGTCCCCATGCAGATAGTAGTGCTTAGCAAAAGTTACCTCAGATGCTAAACAAATGCATTGGTGCCTGGATCTGCTGTGTTTTGCAAACCAAAACGTTGAGAATATTTGTCATTGAAAAGGTTGACGCTGCCTTAGACATAGTGTGTGCATCACGGGGGCAAATACTCCAAAGTGTCAGACAGACAACTATGCAACAGCTCACAGTAATAATAGAATAATATCTATCATTTAATACAAGGGCCTAGTCTTCAGTTTGATCTTAGAAGACTGGAGCAGAGAGAGAACCTGAGACTAGCATGCAGACCACCAGCCCCCCCATGTGTGTCCTTTGAGATACATTAGCTTCTCTGAAGGGGACACTAGAAACCCAGTGGAAAACCAGTTAGTCTCTAACTCATTCTGGTGGGCAGTGCTGACCAGGTGGTGTACAGTAGGTCTTAGAGCTCTTCACTGAAAATGCTAAAAGAGCAGTAATTTATTTATGGCTCAGACAGTTAAGCACTTGAACTGAAACCCGCCACACAGCTCTTTAAAGCTGCACATTGAGGTGATGATTCTCAACAGGTTCATCTCAATGAACCTCACATTGTTTTTATACAATTATTTTTCATAAAAATATAAATCAAATCACTTGAAGTTTCCACTGTGCCTGTTTCCACAATGAGCCCACAGCGAACACTGTCGACATCCATGCGGTTCAAGCGAGCAGCAGAACCACGGTGCCAATCAATTCTGCATGCTCTGACATCATTTTTGTACTGTGCCCTTCCAGCAGCGTTAGCTCGTGTAAGCTATTGTAGCTATTGTAATGACACTGCAAAGTGAGTATCCCCTATAGAGCTGGAAGTAACTGGTCACAGCTGTCTAGTCGATGTGTAAAGCCTATCTCTGTGCATTCATACATCTGTAAATACCAGGAGGAGAGAACTGGGTCTTGTCCAGACACACAGACCACAGGAGTTTACTCCATGAGACTAAAAACTATTGTGAGGTGATGAGAGCGATACCACGTTAATCTCTCCTCAGAGCGACACCTTTTACTATCCCTCATGTTTGCCCAATACCGTCTAACTCATAAACCTTAATCACCCGTTTCCACACTCCACCCAGCCCTCCTTTTCATATCTATAGACACACGACACCTCAACCCTTTACCCCTCATTTATCCTTCCACAGGGCCTCCCTCCTTCCCATGCATCCTTACCCAGGCTCTGCCCTGTCCTAGACAGACACTGTTAAAGCCAAGTCCTCAACAGGTCATTTGACCCTCAGCTGTCCATGCAGTATGTTATTACCAGAGCACCTGCTATGGCGTCTTTCAGCGCTCTGTCTGAAAAGTGCAGGGCCACTCTGATACTGAGCGTTGCATAGCAAACACACACTTGATCTAACAGTTTGTAATGTTCTGTATCATATACAACTATCCAGCTGTGTAGTCTGTTCAATTAAGTTAAAAATCTGTTCAAATGGCCATTTTACAGATTTACATGTTTATTTTATGTTGGATCATTTATTGGCTGAGAGCACTGATGTTGTCACAATGAAGTTGCTCCGAATATATTTTACCTTTGGACAGAGTCAGAGTAACTATCCATCATTATATTTTTAAAAACAATCACTCTTCATACCACCAAGGTTGGTTATGTTGTGTTTAGCTTGTAATGTATGAAAGTAGTCACTGGTAAAAGTACTACAGAATAAGCTGATATATATAAAGGAGCTCAACGCTCTAAATAAATGCTAAAGCAACGTCTTTAACAGAAAGACACAAAAACCCGTACGTCAGCAAAGCCTTTTGTGCTTGTGTCCTTTTTTAATGTTTCGTTCCTATTTAGCATTCACCAATGTTTGACCCTATTCTCATCACAGCCACTGACAATCCCATAGCAACAGAGCTGCAGCGGTCGGGGGGGTAAATCATGTAAAGTATAAAACAGATGGGTTTGAACACAAGATGGTGAGTGTGTGAAGAAATGAACGATGCAGATTTAAAGGGCTGCAGATGAAGAGTTATGCCTCTTCTCCAGTCAGATCAGCTTCCTGCTGACTCCAGCAGAGACAGAGAGAAATTGATACACAGGGGAACAATAACTAATCACTGAGATTCACTCAGCGTAGACAAAACTAATAAAAAACACTAAACAAGCAACATAATTTTGTACTTTTTGTTGTTATGTTGTGGAAAGAGAATCACAAAATCACATCGCACGGGCCGGAAAAATCGAGAAGAAAAACAAAAACATCACTGCCACGTAAAATAATCACATGTCTGTACAGAGAACACAATTCACAGCTGACATGACAGAATAATGACTGCTGCCACTAATGCAGGTACTGCACCGCACTCCAACAAAAATGCAGCAGTTTCATTAGCCGAGCACATTCTGTCAGAATGGTATTGAGTTGTGATGCAGAAATACCAGTGGCATTGAAAAATTGGAACTGGAGTCTTGTCTTGATGGAAATGGAAAAAATGAGGTGAAAAATGTGCAGTAACAAAAGCAACAAGTGGGCCTGTGAAAACCAGATATGATTTCGGTTAATAATCTGCAGACACTTGGCGCTCACACTCCACAGTGGCTCTCTGGCCTCTCTGCCATCACTAACACTATCACTCCATCTCACTCTTTTCCCAGGATGGAATAAACGAGTTGACTACGAGCCAGGAACAGGCAGTAAGCAGCTGTTTCCTAAGATGCACCTGGAGACCTGTGGCGGGCCGCTGTCATCAGTGAGGACCACAGTGGAGCTGCAGACCAGCCACATTGGGAAGGGCTGTGACCGGGAAACTTATTCTGAGAAGTCTCTACAGAAGCTCTGCGGTTGGTTTGGCAAAAACAGACATTTTTGTAGTGTTTTGCAAACATAACCATAATCACTTCTGTGTGACCAGAATGACAAACAGGTTAGATTAGCTGGAAATGTGGCTATTAGGATGCTAGTGGCTGTAGAACATACAATAGATGCCTGATCAAATGTGACTGAGGGAGCAAACTAAGTTAATGCACTGCATTAGAAGTGAGTTGCTCTTAAAAGCATGAGTTGAATCCACATTCTGGGTACCAGGGTCAAACAGGACCTGAGGCACCTTTCTCTGCCCTTTTTAAATCAACATCTGAAAACTCCCAGTCTGTATTTCTGTCTTATCTCCGCTTGTGTCCCTGGTAAGCCCCTGTGCTAAATGAAGGCACCAGAATGGCATCTTAAAGCTGTGCCACTAATGATGTGACAGAGCGAGGGCATTAGCCGCCCCAGATGCAGCCATGCTTTCTCCTCAGTGAATGATGAGTCGTCGTGTCGGTGCCCAGAGCACCAGCAAAGTAGCTAAGCCCACCCGCTTCGTCCTCCCTGCCTACACTGCACCACCAGCAGGGGGGCTGGACTCATCATCTTTGACTAACGGCCTTCAAAAGCTCCATTCCAGCTCATCTGAATGCATAACGTCCCCTCCCTGCCCTGCCTGGCTCCCAGTCCATGCATGGTTTACCACTAAAGAGTCCTTTTCAGGCACCTCATAATCGTTATCTGATAGTGAACAGAATAAATTGTAATTGCTTTTTTAAAGCACAATCAATTTGAGATAATATACAAAGACATCGGGCAAAGGGAAGGCTGCAGCTGGGTGCTGGAGAAGTCGATGCGTATTTATTTACTGAGGGAATCTAATTACTGGAGTCAGGATGTCGACACTGGCATGAGTATGAGGAGAGGAAAACAGAGCTCTACAGACAGGAAAAAAAAACATCAATTAATGTGCTAATGCTGTGGTATTAGCAGAAATGAACAAATGTATGTTGGAATTGTTTGCCTTGACAAGAGAAACATGGGGAATTCTGACATTGCTCATTTTTATCTCAGAACAGCCTGGTTCCTGTGTTGCTTTAATTTATCACCATTTGTAAGCTGTTACAAATGATTTATAAATGTGGTTTAAAGACATGAGATGCATTTTTTCCCCGTCACACGGAGATGGATCGCTAAGGTCGTATCAGAAACGCAGAGAAGCCTTTGTGGAGGTGACAGTTTGACACCAAAGGTTGTTCAGGATACAAAATATTGGGGTTAATGTGTCAAAGGAGTGAGACGGGGAGTGGAAGGACTCCGGGCAATGCAGGGATGACTAGCATGTCAGCATGTATGAGGTTCGTGTAACAGAAGTGTCGGCTGTAAACAAGAATGTGATTGGCTGATTCACGCCACCGTGACCTTGCTACGCCTTTTCTCTTTGTGTTACCGTAGCACTCGGTCAATGTGCCCTCTGTTTCCACAGAGGCACGTTTTAGTTGTCAGCTATGTTCTGAATATGTGAACAGATTCTCCTCACTTTCCTTTTGAAAGTCAGTTTCATTTGCCATGAATCAATACCCTCATCCTCTATCTATCTCAGCACATTGATTACATATTAAGTCCTGCCGTCTGCCTTAGTCATAAGTAATCATAGCCAAGGTTAGGCTAATATACAGTGCATATCTGCTGTGATTGTTAGTGACACATCTTCTAACACACGTCTTATTTGTTCCCATGGCCGTGACCCCAGGGGCCTCCTCGGGCAGCACCGACCTCCTTCCTGCCCCCAGCGCTGCCACCAATTGGACAGCTCCTCTGGTGACTGACAGCGGAAGGGACAGTGACCTGATCTTCAAGTTTGACGGTCGTCAGGCAGCAAAAATCCCCGACTGGGTGGTCCCCCAAAATCTGACAGACCAGTTCACCATAGCTACGTGGATGAAGCACGGGCCCAGTCCTGGGCTCAGAGCTGAGAAGGAAACCCTGCTATGTAACTCAGACAAGACTGGTAAGTGTGAACGCAACATGTGAAGACAGACACATGCATTCATGGACTTCCTGTCAACAAATTATCTGTCTGTGTTATTCTTACAGCTTATATACAGCTCAGGGTGTTCAATCATTAATTTTTTTGTTTGCATATGGCATCCCGTTGCTTTAAATTCTTCTGTACAAATCCACAAATGTGCTGTAACTCTTCTTTCAGTGTTATCTGGTAGAGACTACAGTTCCCATCTGTCACACTTTTAAGCAGAGAGAGAGAGATAGCTAAGCTGTACAGTAAATATAACTCAAGGGATGTTTCAACTTTATAAGGTTCCAGTGAAAAACTGTGGGAAAGGACCATCTGAAGGTTGGTCTTCGAAATAATACTCTTGTCCCACTTTTCTGAGGCTTCATAAAACCAAATGTCAACCTGACTTTACCTGACAGTGAGTAGGTGTGGTGGGTGAATCGGCCTCCGGTGCCTACTTCTCTCTTTCTTTCTCCCTTCCACAGAGATGAACCGTCATCACTACTCACTGTATGTCCATAATTGCCGCCTTGTCTTTCTGCTGAGGAGAGATTTCACTCAGGTGGACACATTCAGACCGGCCGAGTTCCACTGGAAGCTGGAGCAGGTAAAGTGCTGATGTTAGGAGTGATGGGTCTGGAAGACAAAACGGTGTCAGAAGCCTTTGTTGAATTCACACAGGTCACCAAAGGGGGTAGCAGAACATTTCTGGTGAGACTTTAGGGATCATTTGCAGTGTGGTATAGCGTTTTCAGTAGAAAGGAGCAAAAATCATTGGAGACTTGACCACCAGCTTTTACACCGAGATATTAAGAAGATGTACACAGCCATGATTTTGTGTGTGCACCCAGGATTATGCTTTTCTTTTTATCTATATGCTTGGCTGCATCACAAATCCTCCTTTAAATAACCAATTAATGTAGAGAACGCTCACGCCACTGTAATTAATATTTGTGCAATTTCTTAATGAATTCATCAACTTCAACAAATATTTGCCGTGGATTTTTTGTTGGCATTTCATTACAGCTAAATTGTGCTTTTTTGTTTTCCTCTCCTCTGTAATTTCACTGCCTGTAAAGTCCTCTATATATCCATATATATGCAGAGATGAAACTCTCTTACCTGACATGGGATCAGTTTCTGAGATTAATTTACCATCTATGTACTAAGTAGAACGAGGGCAAATGTTAGAACCGGCAATCAGTGGGTTAAATTATGCATTGTTTCAATCAGTTTGGAAGATTCTGAGTTTGTTTTTTAAATAGTGATCATATAATAGTGATCTGGAAAATGCAGTGTGTTGCACGTCATATGCTAAAACATTTTAAGCGAAGGGCAACTGAACAAACAGGTGTAGCATGCAGAGACAGAGTCAGGCTTGCTCCAGGGATACGTGTGTGTTTTTAAGACAGCAGCTGTCTTTCGATCAAGGATGCTGTCCTCAAGTCGCACAGGTCACCTCGACTTGCGAGACCTCGTGCTCACCCAGCAAGGACATTGGACTCAGGGGAGAGACACACAGCTGAGCCTGGGCATCCAGATGCAGGACCCAGGGCTAATTTGATCAGACAGATCACTGGTCTTGATTTGGGGGATAGCACGAAAGACGTCATCCATCAGTCTCCTGACAGCACATTGCGTTTGTGAGGCAACGTCTGAAAGAATTTAGACGCAGGGTTTCGACAGAGTATCAGTCACTTGTCTTTTGTCTCTAAACCTCAATCAACCTCTGCAGATAAATTCACATTTTTCACAACCTACTGCCTTACCAGTCACAGGATTTCTCTTTGTTACTGAAGAATAACTGTGTTAAGAGTGATTTTATGGTGGCACTTTTCAGACCAACCATGTTTTAGGCAGCACTGGGGCAGTTACATTAAATTACACAGGTGAAAAGATATTTTCAGATGAGATATTTAACAAAAATAAAATGCAAACACATGGGTTCACAGATCTGCAGAAAACAGTTGATAAAACATTCAGGTAACTTTATCAAGGGAAGTGCAGAATCTCTTGTCAGGTTAAATGAGCTACAGCTGTGTCAGATAAGAAACCCTGAACTACATGATGTGAGTATCAGGGTTTGTTAATTCATTGGATGATTTGTCTTTTCCTCTAAAACCTGTAGCTGACAGATGTTTCTGGGGACAACTGCAGTGCTGCTGACTATGAACATCTTTGCTGCACGATTGATGTTAAACTGCAGACTTTCCTGAGCACTTTTTGTATATCCTTCTCTTTCTTACACCACGTCGTCTCTCATCTAACTCCCTCTTGTTAATAGTTGTCTCTGAGGCATTAAGGAAATTTTCATTAAGTCACTATCTCCCTTACTTTGTCGCCACTTCCTCCTCATTGTCTAATATCTTTCCAACAAAATGAACTTCTGAATACCTCCAACCTGAATTCCCCTTCCACAGAAGAATCTCATCCTCTGCCTACGTTGCTTTATCACAGAAGTCTAATTAATTTCTCACACAATCCAATCAGGCATTGCAAGGTGGTGCATAATAACTGGAGCAGGGAGGGAAAGATGGCTGCTGCTATTAGTTTCACCTGCTGAAAAATTCATAGCAGTGTTTTTTTTTATGTATATAGGCTCATTGTGTTGAGCATGATTCAGTATTTGTAAGCTTTGCCATCTGGACTGTGTATTATTGAGAGAGATAGCCTGAGGTTTTTGTTGACTTCACTGAAGAGCTTTGTATTGAGCTTGTATTGAACATGTCTTTTGTGCACAGTTTCCTATTCTTTAGATGCATATTTCCATTCAAGCATCGCGAGGAAGGTGACTGTCAATTCTGTTGATGTTTTCTGCATGACCCCGTGCTGAATGTGCCGATTCAGACACAGTAGAGAGTCAAATCAGACGTGTACAGGCCAAAAAATAGCCTGTGGAACATGAAGCTGTCTGAGAAATTGACCTGCTGAAAACGTGACCCACACCCAGACTCAGGCTTTCATTCTTTGCTGGTCTGTTACCAGCAACAAGGCTTCATTTCTCCATCGATCTACAGATGTAAAACTTTTAAAACAATTTACTTTTCCAGGGGTGGTAAATTAAGTTTGAAAGATGCATTTTTTTGGAAATGTGAATTAGGCACAACAGCTTGTATAAGTATATGGATTAGTGCAGCTTTAAACCTAGTTTAATCTTAATTTATTTTAATTTTAGTAACTCAGAAGAATTTTTACTTGATAGCTTAACCTTTCAAGGTTTTCTCTTAACAAACATGCAAATTAGAAAAGCTCTATATATCAAAATAAAATCAAAATCAAAAAACCGTTCCTTGATTTTTAAGTAAATTAGTGTTTTACCTCTAGCATGCAGATGAGGTCTGATTAACACAAAGTAAAGTAAAATGACCTTTGCAACTATCACTTTAAATGTTGTGAGCTAAACACCACCCTAAATAATCATTTCCCTTGGCAAATCATTTGAATGATCATTTTTGGGTCATGCTCCACATTTTGAGTCACTGTTCAGTGGTTCATGAAATGCTGGTGGGACATGTTTTCCCCATTAGGCTATAAAAGGTCAAATTTCTGTTTGAGGCTGGAGAATATTATTTATCAGCGAAGTATATTTGCTGTCTATGTCTCTGTAGTGTGTGACAATCTGCCCCATGTAGAGAGATAAATGGAACTGCTTGGTGTACAGTTAGAACAAAGCCTGCATCGTGTCCTCGTCTGTCAGGGTGGAGGGACTTTGGCGAGAAGAGAAAATCAATGAGAAGTCACCCCAAGCTTTTCCGCTGCACAAAGAGGAAGAAAAAAAAAAACAACCACTGGGATAATTGAGATCTAAACGATGTTTCTGCCAGGAGTCTAAATTGAATGTGGAAGTGACATCATTACCTTCAGCTTCAGCCATGAAAAACACTTATTTCACCAGCAAAGCAATCAAACAAACACTCTGGGGGAGTTTCTCTGATTTCACAGGTGGACAGCAGTGGAAAATATTACATTTATTCAGTGAACGTCAGTGTAGAGCGTCATACATGGAATTAGAAAGGCTAACTGAGTGAGACAGACAGGTGGGTCTGTAGGCGTGTATTATATACTGCATGTTTCACAATGCATTTTGAAAATACCAATGTGAAATTATGTGCTTTACAATCAGACATTTTAATTAGTTTAGGACTATATCTTATAGAAATGGAAACATTCAAATTCAGGCAGGTCTTGGACAAACACTCGACTCTAGAGGTAAAAATTTTTATACCCATCAGAGTTTGTGATGTTTCCGTTACAGATTCTGGTACAGTCTGAAATTTGGATGGTCGAGATCTTTAGAAGATACAAACTGACTTTTGTTTTGTTTTTCAGCTCAGTTAATGTAGTCAGATGGTTTCATATGTTGGAGGCAGAGAATCTACTAAATAACTGGATGGTTATGAGGTCAGGTAGAGGCTTAGCTCAAAGGCAGGAACAAAACAGTTTGCATCATTAGTTTAGTTTGATTATTTTTCAGAAGAAAGCAAATAAATAAAGTCACATTAGGCTGGGCGAACACTGAGACTCCATGTTCACCAGAAACACAAGTCATACATTTTAGTGCAATCAAATGTTTTTGACCTTCTACATACATGTAAATATATTGCAATTTAGAGCAGAATGAAAGACTGAATATGCTGCTCACCTTTTATAGGACTACATTTCTGTAATTTTGCAAAGAGAAGCTAAAGTACTTTGACCTGAACAACACTGAGCTTAACATTGCAAAACTCAGCATGAGTAAGAAAGAAAATACTTCAAATCCAAATCGTACCATTTATAACATTGTGCAGTTTAACCAAGCTACATATGTTGTGCTGTGAATGTTTTTAAAGAGCCCTAGCTCCATCATGTGAAAGTACATTTCAAAATGATTTTGATAGCAACTCACCTCTTTTGTCTGTCGCAATTGATTTACATGCTCCCGTCTCCACGTGGGTGTCAAAGCAAACAAACAAATCTCAAAGTGTGCACTCACATCTATTGTGCACATGAACAATGCCAGAATGTATTCTCGGGCATGACAATAAGAGATGGAGAATGGCATGTTTTTGCCAACCCCTTGGCATGATCTTCCCCCTAATTTACCTCATAACTGGTCCAGGCTTACTGTTGAAACAAACATCTCCTGAGCACAGTCTGAAAAACGCAGAGCAGCTGGCATTTTCAAATTGCTGGTGTGCTGCTGTTGACTGCTGTCAGCACAAACTCCTTGTTAGTAAACTATAGGATGTTTGGGGACCGTGCCACCTGATGAGGTTATGAAATTACGTGGTTTTTATGGTGAAGTCGGAAAAAGGCGTTTGCACGAAAACGGTTGTGTTCTGCACAACATCTGGCTTTTGAAGAGAGGAAGGAGCTTCTAGCAGAGAAAAGGCACACAACCTAAACACAATGGCTGTCTCCAAGGCCCTAGCCTGCTATGAAGAGCACAGACGCAAATAATAACATTTGCAGCTGTCTCCCATTTTGCACTGAATTAATGTGCAAATGAGGTTGGTGCAATATTGATCCACAAACGCAGTATCATGCAGATGAGAGAAATAAGAGGCATGGTATTTCTCATTTTTAAATATTAACCATTTAGCTGAATAATTTACAGTAAATCCACAATGGTTGTGTGTGTGTGTGTGTGTGTGAGTGATTTGTTTCCTTTACCCTATTTACCCCCAAAACATAGAGCAACACTAGCGCCCTACTTCAGATCAGATTTTTTCCCCACACTTATAAGCCTTACATTGCATTTTAGATTTCCATATCTGAGACAAATCCTGTAGTTTCTATCCAATAAAACATTCATCTGGTGTAGCTGTCTTTTGCCCTATCTGTTTTGGTATTTCTCTTTCTTCCTGTAACACACACACACAGACACACACACACTCATGCACAGCCTTTCTTTCCTTGTGGGAGGGGGTGAGTTGAATGATAGATGACTCCTACTAAAGAGCTTGCTAAATTTAGAGTTCAGCTGCACCAACTGGCTCCAAAGACCATGAGGGGCACGCACACGCACGCACACTCACTGACAACCAGGGCAACCCCCCCCCAGTGCACACACGCCCAGAGTCTCCGCCCCCAGAGCAGGAGGCGAGCGCTGATTCGTCGCCGGTTGGCGCCAGATACAAACGCGGATCGTCGGTGTGTGTCGGTGTTTGTCGGTGGGTAGAAGCAGCAAAACACGCACATACGACAACACCTACCTGGAGCAGACGCGGACGTAAATCCCGCACACTTTGGTGACGCCACTCGCCGTTTCCTCCAGCGGAGGTAAAACCTTCTCCAGCCCAGTGACAGTACAGTGGGTGGACAGAGTAATAGACATATAAAATATATTATTTTAATCAGATTTTATATGTCTATGGACATAGCCAGACCGCTTCCGGGTTTGAAGCCATACAGGAAGTAGCTACCATTGACGTCCCTTGAAAAATCAGTCACTATTGTTGCCACAGTGATCATTGTGGCTTTGTCGTCTTTGTTTGAACACACTCTTAATATATTTCATTTTTTATGTCGATATTTGCGCTCTAACACAAGATATTAAGGGAAATAACTGACCAATCAGGTGCCTCCTTTAAACCACGTCGTCTCGTTCCGCCCCTACTTGGAGATGATTGACAGGTTGCTTTACCCATACACAAATTGTCGATGTCCGCCATTTTATCCGTGGAATTGATTGTGCATGACAGATATTGATAATTAGCCTCATGGCTAATGTCAGATCAGACTGTAGGGTCATAGCTTTAGCGGCTCTGTCCAGGGGGCGTGTACGTTCAACAAGGTCGCTTCTGATTGGCTCAGTGGTTTCCATGGGAACGGTCTCTTGTCCAAATGGCACTGAATTGGCGTCACTCTCGCGGTACGTAACGTCAATGGTAACGCTATGGGTGACGTCAGGCTGCGTAGGCCCGCCCCCTATAGCCGTCAATGGTAACGCTATGGGTGACGTCACGCTGCATAGGCCCACCCCCTATAGCCGTGAATGGTATGCTTTGTGCTGTCTGGTTCAGAAAAGACCAAAATAGCTTATATACGAGGAGAGAGACCTGGCTGGCATCGTCGCAACAATATGTACAGGTGTTTTGGAAGGGTCTACCTTGTCGTGCATGCCACTGTTTCTTGTGTGAGGATCTCACTGTTTACCCAGCTCAAGGCTAAGATATCTCAGCTTTACTCTGTGACCGTTGTCCAGCTGCACATTTGCAGCAAGGTGTAGATTGTACAGTCGTCCAGGCCCCTCCACCTGTAAAATCGTACCAAGTGGAGCATACGGTTCTTTTGTATCAGGAGCCCTCTGAAATATGGTCGTCATCCCAGTGTCCGTCCTGTCTCAGCTACTCATGTGACACACATAACCACATGTGATCACATTAAAACTGTGGATTCACTGTGAATAGCAAAGGAACTGTCCCTGGATTTTTTTTTTTTTTGAAATATTGATTGGCAGTCATGCAGATGATCTCGTTTGCATTCATGTGGAGGAACTTATTGACAGCAGGAATCAATAACCACGAAAAGATGGAAGAGCAGAGAACAGAGGAAGTAAGGGAATGAAAAAATGATAAAGAAGTTGGTCAAAGAGAAAAACACATCTGGGCCCAGAGACACAAAGCAGGAAAACAAATAGGTGAGGAGAAGAAAGATGATGATGATGATGAGGACAACAAAGTATAAGAATCGGCTTCCACTGGCTTTGACAAATGAAGAGATGCAAGCTGAAAGAAACTGAAACAGTTTAAGAAAAACACATCACCTCTGTCCTCTAACTTTGTTAAGCAACACACACACAAAGATGAGAGGCAGGTGTGACTTTAATATAGTCAGACAGGGTGTAAGGTGCCAAAATAATATGGAAAATAATCATTTAATGAGGGTAATCAGAGCAGGCAGGTTTTGCTGTTGCTTTCCACTCAGTATGATATCAGTCATTTATCACAGGAAACATTATCTTGTCACATCCTGCCATGGTGTCTGCTAGCACAGTCTGCTTCTCAAATGAAATCAGGCTTTATTACAAACACACTTTCCAAAACCCTGCTTCATGCAGTTTTCCATCATTTTTATATCTTTCACATCCCACTCTGTTGGTAATATTGCCTGCACTTTATGAAAGTGGGAAGTACTATAGTTCTTAGACAGTTGTTCTTCGGGCCATTAATGGCAGGGTGGTGGAGCGATGGCTTTTAATATCTAGCTCACTCTGATTTTGTGTGTGTGTCGTGCAGATCAGTGTAATTAGGTGGGCATCGTTTTGTGTAACTGTGCACAGTAGCATGTGGTGTTAAATATCATTGAGTGTCTGACAGCATATGATGCTTGATATTTAATTTCTAGCAGACCTGTCTTAATCTAAGACCAGATGTGTGTAATTTATCAGAAGTTCAAGTCAAATGTCAGAGTTTCAAGTGATTTGTGCCGCAACGTATTTTCAGTCATTTATGACAAATCCAATCCAAGTTCCAAGTCATTCATAGCAAGTCCACACGTCAAGTCAGTGTCAAGTCACCACTCAGTTGTGACAAGTTAAATATTAAAATCTTATAATCGTTTGTGAAATTGATACACATTTAAGTCAAGATTGTCATTATTGATACGCTCATGTCAAGTCTCATGTCATTGACATGTTTACGTCTCAAATTGGACTTAAATCAACTTTGAAGTAATTTGTGCAGAGTCAGGTTTCAAGTCGTTTGACACAAACCCAGAACCACAGACAATTTCAACCTCATTATTGATTATTGCTGATTAGGTTTGTGTCAAGTCTCAAGTTATTTGAGTCCAGTCTCAAAGTTAAAGTTAAGTCTAAAGAAATTTTTCACATGACCAGGTCAAGTCACATATAACTCAACACAAATCCTAATTAAGCCTCAAGTCAGTTTATAACTAGTTCTTTGCAGCTATTGAGTCATGTTTCAAGTCCTTAAGAGCAGGTTTAAGTCAAATCACAAGTCTCCAGAACTAGTTTAACTGCCGTCAGGTCTCATTATTGCTAACCACCGTGGTATTTTAGTCCTTTTGTCCTCATGTCTGAGCTTTTAGTGTGACTTGAGGTAAAGTCTCAGATCTACATCTCTTATATCTAATTATTCTGAATGTGAAAATGGGAATGACCTCTGTGTGTGTGTGTGTGTGTGTGTGTGTGAGAGACAGCACATGTAAAAATAGGAGTAGTCTGTAGGTCTTTTGTGTTTACTTCAAGTGTACAATAGGTTGCATTGTATAATAGGTGTGTACTTTTTGTGCAAGCTTTGTGTGTGAGTTTCAGAGAAACCGGTGACCTATGATATCACTTTGTGGTAAAAAGGAGCCCAGAAGCCAAATAAAAGAAAATAACGGCACAGTAAAAGCTACTGTTCTGTGCCATTCATCATATTAATCTCGACAAAATGGGTTTGCTGAATCCTTTCTTACAGAGAATCAGTCCTTTTACCCTTCGCCCCTTCCTCCCTCTTACTTTCTTTGTTTTATTTTGCTTTTTTTCCACCAATTTGTCTTACTTTCTCGGCACATAACACTCTCCAAACTACCCTCCCAGACTTACTGCCTACAAATAGTTTATAAGAGGGGAAAGTTTATGTGCAGTGCAGCTCCTACTTCTGACTGGCTAAAGCACTTCCTGGATTGAGGGTGGCTGTCAGAATCTGCTCTGAAGATTTATTGTGCACATCCCACCCTGACCTTAAGTGTGGTAAGAGAAAGGATGAGAAAGATGAATTGAAGAAAAGATAGAGATGGAGAGATGGGGGAATAAGTGAAACTAGTAGAGGGCTGGTAAATTTGGCATAGGAGTATCGGATGCGCACATGTTGTCAGGGTTTGGGTAATCAAGAGGAGGTGTGTGATGAATGTAGTGTGGCAGTAGGCGAGATGGCGCAATGTTTCACCCAGTCTGTCTCCTTCCACCGCTCTGCTAAAGGTCTTCGTTTGCAGTGGTGGTTTAAACCTGTGAAACCTGGTTCTAGGTTTTTTCTCCTGCTGCTGTTTCACAGTGTCGTCTTTCTCTTTGTCCGTTACCTTCTTCTCCTGCAGTGTCTCCTCCCTCATGCAGACATCCATATGCCCTCAGTGTCACGCCCTTTGGCCTGTTGTAATCTACCGCTGCATTTAATGTGGCATAAGCAGATACAGTCTATAGCACTGTAGCTCCAGGACACAGTGACTCACTGCGTCTGATCCAACAACCAAATCCACCACAATGCATGCATTAATAATGAATTCAGGCCTTCCAGGGAATCAGCACTTTTACGTCTTAAAATACAATGAGGGTTGCACTTAGGTAGTTACTGCCCGGCACCAATGTTCAGCAGCATCTGCTCCAAAATCACAAAACATAAACCTTTTTAACAAGGGCATAAGTCATCTTGAGATCCTGTGTGCAGATGTCACTTGTTCTGATATGGTCAAGAATAAAATTTGTGCAAACATTTAAATGACAATGTACAAATAAATGGGTCACAGATGCAGTGCAGACGTTATCAGCTCCCTAAGTTTAGCCTACAGTATAGCTACACCACTTAAAAGTATTATGCCAGTGTCACACCAACTCTGCCACCGCAAAGATTTTCTCCATTGCAGCCAAAACCACAAAGGAAGTAACCTGAGGCGAGAGCGCCCCATTTAGCCCCTCTGTAAAATAATGTGTGGGCCTAATCACACAGGAGATGCCTGTGAAATCAATCAGCAGCAGAACAGAACGAGCCACAGTGTCTCTACAGTGCCCACATAGACGCACACCGGGAACTTTTCACCTTAGCCTGTGTTTTTGTAGTTTCACAAGGAGTGGAAAAAGCTTCCGTTGTACTACTTATGACAAATAGGGTGTTTCCATTGTGGGGAGATGAAAAGCACCAAGCCATGTTGTGCTGCAATTGTTTTTTCACTGTCCCACATTTTAAAGTTGTTTTATGAAGTGTTGGCAGTATGCTGGTCACATCCCACAGTAAGAGCCTGTTGCCTCCTGCCCTTTTCAACTCACTCTAGCTGTTTCTGTTTGGACTAATCCTCCATATCATTGTTAAAAGTGCAGAATATGTCAGTACCTGGTTAATTAGATGTTCGGCTTTGTTGAGAGTAGCACAGCTAATAAAGCTTAATCAAACTTTTTCAAAATAAAAGCATGCCGCTGGTTTGCCAGTGGTGGAGTTTTTTCAAATACTGGACCAACCCATCTGCATAGACTAACCCTATTATTTAGAACATCTCACAAACATCAGCATTTTGGTAAGTTCAGCTGAATATAAAGGCAGCCGGCTCATATGGCATGATAGCTCAGACGATAAGCTGCTACCAACATCACAGAACAGTGCTTTACTGGTTAAACGTGTTCTGCCCTTCATTTAACCAAACCATAACCATGGCTTTGATTGTTTTAGTTTAAATGTAGCCTGGAGGTGTGATTAATTTTAATTCTGCCTCCAGCTCTCTACCTTCAAGGCTCTGACTCTGGTTTTTACAAATCCCACTAAAACCCCTGCTTATACTGTACACACAGCCAAGCCACTGGTTAGACTTTAATGCACTGCTGTCTGGCCCTATTCCAAACCAATGCTTATAATACTCAGATCAGAGGGTTTCAGGTCCGATTTACACTTGAAATACTCTAAGCCATCAGCTTAAGAGTTGTAACATGTTTGCATTACCATACCTTGTCAGTCTAGACTGGAGAATAAATTGAGAAGATTATAGGAGAGGGGGGTGCTATAAGGACACATTATCAGCCACATAACGTCCTATTCATCTCATCTGCCTTCAGTCACATCCAAACACATCCCGGCAAATTCAAATCTAAATCTGCTATATACGAGCCCAGAATATTGTCTGTTTATTCTGTATCTCAAAATATCAGCGTCGGTGCTCAAACAGTAGATACTGAAACACCAGTGGTAATTCAGCTGAAGATACTGCACATTCAGATTTTGACGTGCAGCTGCAAAGATGCCATGTGGAGCTCTTTCCTGCTGGGAATCACCTGGTGAAAGATAATCCCAATTTCTGTAATTGGATTTGTGCCTCTGTTAACAGAACCAAAGAACAATACTTTGTGATTCTGTGAATCCCCCTCAAAACAATATTTATTTTTGCCAATGTGTCCTGAAAGGCTCCCCTGTCCGCCAGACAATTAAACAGCATTTAAAATGTAAAATAGCCCTTTTATAAATATTTTTTAGTTTATTATGCTCCATTCAAAATTCCTAGCAATAAACATCCCCTTACCTCTTTTGCAGATAAACCTGGTTTCAGCACAATAAGATCCACAAATAGATTTTAAATTGTAGCATCAATTTTTGTTTTTATTTACTTTTGTGTGGCACTGTAAAATAAATGCATATCCTCAGAATTATGACCTGCGGATGGAGGGCACTTCTGATTTAAATTGCACTAATCAGCTGATAAGTGTTTTAGACCTTAATTGCCTCCATTAGCCGCGTGTCTCAGCCATCGGTGTTGATAAGCAGGGAAATCACTGGGCCACACTTGAATAACCAACTTCTACCTGCTTTCACAACTCCAGCATGCACCTGTCCCTTTCACCTTGCACAGGTGACGTAGATTGGTGTGGAAAATGGAAGTTCACTCTGGTCACTTACAGCAAATTATGCTGCACTGAAGGGTGATCTTAATTAGTGGCCCCAGAAAAACTGTAAAGCACATCAAATATGAGACATTTATGGATAACAGTTTGAGTCACATATCTTAAAACATCCCTTTCCAATTATCTGTTAAAAAATTACAGTCTTGCCCAAAACCTGTAAACGTGTGCTTACCAAGAAAAAAAGAGAAGCCTGTTATTATTTTGTTCTCTTCATTACTCAGAAAACAAAAATACGTGTATGAAGACCGGCTGGCTACTGGAGCATCAACCAACTCAAACCCAGGACACTGTAAACATCTTTAAACCACCAACAAACTGGGTTGGCCCCAAATTTGTAATATTACACAGTATTTTTTTACCACTCACACCATAATGTTGCTCTGCACCGAATACATGCAGCCTAAAAACCCAGTGGGTGTCTGTTTGATATATGTGTGTGTGTGTGTGTGTGCGTGCAGCATATGTGTTTGTGAGTATGGCCCATTATGAGCTTGTGGAGAGGTCATTTGACTGTTGACTCTCAGTCTCTGCCTGGAGCGCCTGTGTAATTGTGAGTCTAATTAGTCACTTTTGCCATCCGGTAATTCATAGTCACCTTGAAGTACTTCTCTCAAACACACACACACACACACACACACACACACACAGGCGTATATACATGACATCTTGCATAAACACACACACATATCTACCAGAAACTGTTCCTCTGCTATCGCTCTTTTTTAATTGTTCCTTCTCTTTTTGTAATTATACACTCTCAGACATCCAATTTCGGATGCTAACAACAATTGACGTGATAATGGTTTCCATGTTTACACAGAGCTGATGATGATTTATGGCAATTATGTGTTAGCAAACAGCACTTTGGCTAATGAATCCAAAGGCTAAGTATTTCTGAGGCTAGACAAATGGGCCTGCATGAGAGCCTTTGCTTTAATGATACCAGTGTTCACTGAGCTGTCAAACAACAATTTCTTTCATTTTTATACACTCTGTCGAAGCACGTTGTTGACATACGGAGCATGAGTGGATGCTCAAAGAGACAAAATGCATCAGTTCAAGGCCTCGACATTGTTTGATCTATTTTTAACCCTCTCCTATTTTTTGAAGTCTTATTTACTAACTCAGCAGTATTTACAGCTGTGTGTTTATTTCTTATTTACTTTACTAACACAGCCTTACCAGTACTGTAACTGGTGCCAGTGTTAGCAATTACTTGGATATTGGTGTGTAACTGATGGTACAGTTTTCTGTCCTCATGACTCTTTGCTACTGTTTGTGCATCCTGTCACTGAGATGACAGACTGATTAAATTTGATTCTTGATGCTTGTTTTCTGTTTTAGAAGTTTTATAAATCTACTACTGTCACGTATGAAGATGTAGAATCCCTGCGCCGTCTCCTGACGAGCAGTCATCTTCTTTGTCTCCTTCCTCATCCTGTCATGTTCGTGTTGGTTTGGCACCCTACCTTCCAGTCCCTCCCCCCTGCCCCCAACAACCAATCCAGTGTCTTCATTTCTACACCTGTCCGTTCCCGTTGTCTCCTTAGTAACTCTCTCTTTCCTTCCCTGCATGGCTCCTCCCCCCGACCTCTCTGGGAAGTCACCTTCTTTCTAGGGCTCATCAATCTCTTTTGTGGATCCTTCCTCCAGCAGCCCCTGAAGGCCCTCCTTCCCTATTTTCTAATCTCCTTCCACCTCTTTCACTTCCTTTTTCTTCCTCTGCAGTACTTGTCCCCATATTGACAATAGATGCTTAAAAACAACCTCATGTTTATTGGCATCTTTGCTGTCTTTGTCTGGCTATTTGTAAATATGATTTAACAGTTTATTAGAAACGGCTGTAATCTAGTGCAACAACCCTATAAATCATTTTAACTTTGAGCAGCTTTAGTGATGCAGTAGTTATTGTGATGAAACCAGTGATACTGCGACTTAAAATCGATGGTTTTCAATATTTTACACTTATCCGGTGATCTCAGCCGAGGAAAAATTAGTTTCTAATCTTCGTAATGGCTTTCCAATGGACCTTTATGATGTAAGGAAATGTGATGTAAATAAATAAATAAATATGGCATGGAAATAAAAGCCCTGGCATATGCTTGAAACAAATTGCCCTCCAGACATATCTAATGGCACAGAGCTAGGCTAACCATGTCCCTCATTAGCATTAGCATTAGCTGAGGTAAGCTACCTGTCCTTTGGTTATAGTCATGTATGAAGAGTGTTCTCTTGAAACAAATGAGTTTCTTTCCAAAACTCAGTGATCATATATTGTCAATGTGTTTGGTTCTAAGAGTTCTCCTTATTGTAGACACATTGTTCACTCTAATAGATGTTGCAGCTGTAAATCTTCCTCACGTTTCCTTCATATCTCACTTTCTTCTTAGTCTTTTCCTCTTAAAGACATTTTCTTCTCTCTCTTCCACCTTATTTCTTTCTTCTCCACCCACCCTCCCCCGTAGTCATCTCTCTGCCCCTGCATCCTTCTGATCTCTGATCACCTCATCTCTTCTCTCTTCATTCTTCCACCTTCTCTATCTTGTTCCTCCATCTTTTGTTTGAAATCAGAAGGCTGGGTTCAGTGACAGATCTGTTAAAAACTTTCAACTCCAAAGGACTTAAGGCAACAACTCCCACAGTTTGGCTCTAATGCAGAGGCAGGCAAAGACGAAAAGAGACCAAATAAACAGCAGAGAGAGAAAGAGGGTGAGATGCAATGAGCAGATAGCAATTTTGTTTTCCTCTCTCCACCAAGTGCCCCAAGAGAAGATGAAGGTTCTTTGATGTGTCATGTTTCCGTTCTCTACCTCCTTCTCTCTTTCACTTGCTTTTCTTTGTCCTCTAGTTGTTTCATGTCCTCCCTATCCTTTGTTTGTGTGGTTATTTATTTCATGTATTCCTTCCGCCTGTCAATTTGCATCAGGCAGAGAAACAGGAGAGTGGATGGGTTGGGGAATACAGAACTTTTTGCCTTGCTTTCATAAGCATGGCGAGCCAGAGCTGCTCTCCTAAACTTTAACTTCGGCTTTGAAGTTTTTGACACTTATTGGTGCAGGATTGATGTGTGTGCATTAGTGTTTGTGTGACTCTTTGGGCAGATGTCATTACAAGTGGTGAATCTTTGCAGGATCACACACATTTCACACAAACACACACATTGTCCAGTGGTGTTTACTGTAGCTTTTAGCTCGTGCGATAGAGGATGGATGTCTCCATAGGTTTGGTAATAGACACTGATTTCACACACACACACATAAACTAGTTTGGGCCTTTACATTGACTTCCATTCATTCAGCCCCTAACCCCGACCTTAACATCACCTGAACCATACCCTGACCTGAAACTCTTAGAATTTACTGTTTTAACATTTTGGAGGCTTTTGTCAGGTCCCCAAATGACGACTGTGTTACCAGATTTGTCCCCATAAGTTGACTAATACCTGCCCACTCATACACTCGACAAAGTTTTTCCATCCGTGTCCAGCTGGCATCTTCCCATGCATAGCAGTGCACCTGTTCTCTCAAACTCTAATCATTTTTCTGACAAGATGCCGAACTTTTGTGGCATCTCCATCTGCCGGACTACATTTCACTGTAGTCTGGAAGTTAACAACATGACCGTTTAATTGTCTGAGCAAAGTTCTCCATAATCTTCAGGTTTTGTTTCAGTGCAGAGCCTGTGGACCAAACAACGTGCCATTAAGCAGAATGTATATTTACCTGGAGTCTATAAAAACACGACTTGGAGGAACAAGGGAGTAACAGGTGGACATTTTATAGGAAGGAAGAAATAAATTAAGCTCCTAGGTACTTTTGTAAACACTAGAGACCTGGGTAAGACAGCTGAAACTTGGGGAAAATTGTGTTATAAAGCAGTTTTTTATTGTGTTATTATAATATAAAAGGAGGAGAACAGGCACACATTATATTACAGCTCACATACCTGGTTCTGTCTAATCCAAAATGTCATAAAATTGGTTTCTTCTTCAGCATAGAGTAATGAGCTGCTGCAGTGCTCGATGAACAGGGTAGGGGCAAAGTTTGTGCACACATTTCTCGAGTTGTCCTTATTCTAAATCTTATACTGAATATGTCAGACGTGAATTAGACATAAATGAATCCTGAGTGTTAGTGTATCTGTCTGCACACCAGAAAAACCTGTCCATTTTTTATTTTTTCCAGCATAATGTAATAATGTTTATTCATGAATGAAAACACAATTTGCATTATACATTACACTACAAGGTATATCGTCTGCAGTTTAATGCACGACTGTCTCCCCTCTTAATTACACAGTAAGAACAAGGCTGTTAACATTGTTTTGTCCAACTATGAGTCCCCCCCCCATTGTAGTACAAATATACTGTTGATCTCCCCTCCCTTAAAATGCCCAGTTGCTACTCCCTTGTTCACAATAGGCCTGTTTGTGTTTTCTTTCATTGCACCTACGTTTAAGTATCACTCGGAACCTGTCACTACTTTATTGGTGCCTCAGTCAACACAATTACCCTGTAAATCGTGGGTTGTAGTATAAAGTGTTACTGGATTTCCAATACTGTAAAATTAGGTTGAAATGTATTGAGTGGTTAACAAGACTTAAAATCTATATCCACAACAGAAGCTCTGTGAAGCTGTAAATACTTTACACATAAGAAAGCTAAATTATATAGTAGAGCAGTATTGCTGTTGGACATGA
Source organism: Mastacembelus armatus (assembly GCF_900324485.2). NCBI lineage: Eukaryota > Metazoa > Chordata > Actinopteri > Synbranchiformes > Mastacembelidae > Mastacembelus > Mastacembelus armatus. The sequence continues at coordinate 664,407 of NC_046645.1, read as the reverse complement.
GAAACATGTGCTTCTGTATGTGTGGGGGTGTTTTTAAGGTACTGGTCATACAGTGAAATATGATTTAGGAAAAAAAAAAACACTGTGACTGAGGTGAAAAGCAGAATGATCATGTTTATCTTAAATAATTTACCCCAAATGTGTGTTTGCACAAATTATTTGTCAGAAGAGCACTGACCGGTAAATGATGGACACATATTACGTTGTTTATTTCTGCTTCAGCTTCTTTACTGTACCAATATGTTGGATTTATCAAGATCAATACACAGGCCGCATCTTCTCAGTAATGTTGTCAAATAATATCTGTACACAACCTACACTAAGGCTTTCAGTGCCCAAAGAGCTAATTGCTTTTGCAAGATGACAACTTTTTGAAGGGTCATTGATTTTATGTTGGCAAAGTTGCTTAGTTCTTAACTTAAAACAAAATATATTCTAGTAATATCAAGGTTTGCTTGCTCCTTTAAAGAAATGCGGCTATGTTCAACTTTAATTTATGTCATTTTATTGTGAAAGGGATCTTCTTCTTTTCCTTTGGGCTGCTCCCTTCAGGGGTCGCCACAGCCAATCATCTGCCTCCATTTAGCCCTATCCTCTGTATCCTCCTCACCCACACCAACTATCCTCATGTCCTCTTTCACTACATCCAAGAACCTCCTCTCTGGTCTTCCTCTAGGCCTCCTTCCTGGCAGCTCTAACCTCAGCATCCTTTTACCAATGTATTCACTGTCCCTCCTCTGAACATGTCCATATACCAGTAAAAACTTAAACCACTCATACTTTTGACAACATACTATTGTACCTAAGTAAGTAAAAATACGGTGGGGAAGGTGTAGATGAGTCTGCGGTAACAGTTTCATTGGCTGGGTTGTCAGTGTCATGGTTGACTGGAAAATGTGGTATTTTCTTTCTGACACACTTTTAAAGCTTTAATTTTGGAAAACCTTCACGTTTACTGATCGTAAATGTTTGAAGAAGATATTCTCAGTTGCCAGGTTAACTAAAATGTTGACCAAATTGCGCAGCCTCCTCTTTTTACCGCCTCTGTTTTCCAAAGTAGTATTGACATGCATAGCTACGTTATTTATTTCCTCTTTCTTTCCCTGAGAGGGATCTCCAACTGACATCCCGACTTGACAGAGGCAGCCTCCTTTTGGGCTGCAACGTCTCCCTTTTGATGCGTGCGAGAGGAAGTCACCCACCAGGCACTCAGATCCCATATGGGCCCAAGCATTCTTTGAAATCCTGAAAAGCTAAAGCACAGCAGAAGCGGCAGAGCATGGGATGGGAGAGTCTGCCAGTTTAAATGTCAGTGGGATTAGTGTGTGTGCACCCGAATGAACGCAACTTGCTCTACGTGTGACAGTGACGAGATTTAACCGGATTGTAATAAAAAGTAAGTTTTAAGATCCAGTTGATAATCCAAAAGACACATTAAAGGTTAAGAGAACCAGACGTCTCCAGTATGTATTCAGTGTGTAGCCTGGAACCACATTGAGATCCCAACATGAAATAGTAGGTTTCTGGGCTATTTCTTTGTGCTTGATCATGTCTATGCATTTCCTAATTCCCAAACTAGTTAATCAAAGTCAATACCATCAGTATCAATCTCATCTGCAGCAGCATCAAATCCACCATCACATTATGGCCCCATCAATTCTGAGCACCAACTCACCGGATTGACGTGCTGCATATGCGTGAATCAGCTAGAATGATCAGCAATAGGCCAGATGTTGTATCTTGCACCTCAATAACAGTGAAAATAAACCAGATTGATTAGAACCCCCATCTGCTGGGCTGGCATGGTGTTAATAAGCAGACTGTGGAGCACTCTTCATTAGAAAGAGGTTACCCAAGGCTAAGTGTTACCCAGGTTATATGAGAGGAGCTGAGAGGGAGAGGTGAAGCGTGGCTCTGCTGAGTGTTGGCACTGCTCAGGTAAAGCTTTGCCTAAAGCAGACAAATGGAAGCAAGAGGCAAATATAGTCAGAGAGAGCCTGGCACAAGTGGGCCGCTGCAATCAATTAAAATGCAGAGCGAGGCAGGGGATAGGGGGGTCAAGCATGCTAAAGAGTAGCACAGTCAAGCATTTTCCAGAAGAGGTTAAACAGGTAATGTACTAATACATTTAAGTGAGTGTTAAGCACAGACGGAGCCATTCGGTTGCAAATTTGCAAAAATGAAGTCGCCATATTTTACCATACATTTCCATCATTAGCATAAGTAGTAGCTGTGCAACTTGGAATGAATTCTGGGTAACAAAGAGTAAAGATTTAAAATGACTCAAACCAGTAATTTCGGTGTTGAAAATTGTCTCTCGAAAGAGGTTAAAAGTTCACCTTTATATAATTTATATGATAATCCGAGAAGGATTGAGAGAGGACTACCAGAGCAAAGAACGAGGGGGGTCACGGCAAGACAAGGATTTGGGTCCTTTTTATAAGGGGCCTGCTGTTCTGATGCTGCATGTGTGCGTCTGCTTGCTTTGTTTTAAATCTGCTCATCCTAATGGCAATAAAACGCCAGTTGTCCTGTAGACTGAGAATCAGACTGGCTGGAACATTGTGTTCTGGCTGTGGTGTTTTGTACATTGTGTGAGGTTGAAGGATTTGGGTGACCTGTACTCAGATAGTCAGATATGGGTGACAGGAGATACAATGACGATGCTGCAGCAGGGAATAATTCACACACTTTATACGTCTACCAATTTGACACCCCCATTTAAAATGACACATACCCAATATCAGGTCATTTAAAAATAACAATAATAACGTTACGATAAAGTTATTTCATACATAACGGAACCGACTCTCTGTTTATCTTTGCCACTGTAGAAGCTTAACGGCCCATAACCCAGAGCTTTCCATAACCTGACATAACCTCTTTTTAACAGCCTGTAAGATTTTGTCCTTGCCTTTCCTCTGTGTTTTACCACCCAGAACATTTTCGTTATACATCGGCGAAAAGGTGACAGCACTTCAGATATACAGTCTGCCATTAAAAACATCATTCATGTGTCTGATACACGGATGCAGTTGTGGACCATCAAGCAACGGACGAATGATGCCAAAGATGAATTTCTGTCATGCTTATGTGTAATGTCTTATAAACACGAAGGCCCCAGCTTAAGCACACATCATTGTTCATCATTGTTATAAATGTATGTACCAGTGTAAAGCCAGTTTCTGACGGGGTTTAGAGTTTGTAGATTTTGCTTTGAGAATGATGACGTCGTCTCTAACTTTGATGATTTATTGTTGGGCCTTAAATCTGCTCTTCACGTGGAAACGTCACTTCAGACAGTAATAGCAGAGTAGCTTGATGAAAGGAGATCGTTACATCCAATGATGTTTTCTTTCTTTAAAATAACCGCATTGAACATTTGGTAAATTAGGACATTAATGTCTGTCGGTCCACTCGTTCCTGTGACACACAAACAGTCAGGGAGCAGGGAACTAGATTATCCTCAGTAAGTCGTGCTTCCAAAATAAGGGTGATGGCAGGGAAAAATCTGATTATTGACATGGTGTATGTATACACAGATTTATACTACAGTGCATTTAATGAATACCTGTGCAACCTGGTTTCACCAAATATTACTTTACTGCACAATAATATAGTCATGTGAATGTAAATGTGCTGAATGTGCAGGAAATAACATGAATATTGTGTTTTCTACCTGGCTGTATATCCATATGTATAAGGACACACAGACCGACTGATAAAGGAAATATAACTTTTCCGTTTCTTATTATTCAGGGACTGTGTGACATTTTAGCACTACTGAACATGACTTACCGCAGTAATGAAATATGTTTTATGACGCTCTTTTTCTTTTTCTCCTCTCAGATCTGTGATAAGGAGTGGCATTACTATGTCATCAACGTGGAGTTCCCGGTGGTAACGCTCTATGTGGATGGGGTGACCTACGACCCCTACCTGGTGACGGACGACTGGCCTATCCACCCGTCGCAGATCGATGTGCAGCTGACAGTTGGTGCCTGCTGGCAAGGTGAGTGGACACAGCCAGGTATGAGTGATAGTGGTTATTTTATTAATTCTGAGGGTAAAAAAATAAAAGTGAAGCACAAAGGAAATTTTAATGTGAAAGTCTTTTGGCTATTACGCTGATTGAATATGTGAGCAAGTTTAAGAATAAGAACAATATTGTCTGGAGTATTATTACTAAGGGAGTCATCGAATGTTGAACATGTTCTTTGGCCTTGAATGAACAACGTAATTAAGAAGAGCACTTAGCCTGCCTTTGACAAACGATTGAACCAGTCTGAATGAAAGTGTATAATTAAACTGTCCTCTAAACTGATAGCTGCCAGTAATTGCACAAGGGTAGAAGAAAGGGCACTTTTTCACGCGGTACAGCATAGTGTTGATTTGATAGCCCAAATGAGACTACTCAGTGATGCTTAGCCTCAGATAGAGAGGCAAGATATCGTTCTGTGTGGGAGCAGGAACAGGTCATCTTGTGCCACTTTCATCTGCGGTGGCGACTACCCGCTCCTCCTCCTCTCCCCTTCCCATTTCTTTCATTGAAAACTGTGAACCTCTAGGAGGATTAAAGGGGCCTTGAATAGAAGAGAGAGCTCAGAGACTATTTCTGCTTTTTTAGCTGGGAGCTAAGCCTCAATAAAGCATTGTAAAGATAATACTGAAATCTTAACTTAAGCCATTAGCCGCGGCAGATTGCCTTTTGAAAGCACCGGGTTTAAGTGTCCAGCATGTTGATTGCAAACATGTCGTGAAGATGAACTCATTTATTGTCTAAATCACTGCTGAAGCTTCAGCTCTCACTGTTTTTAAAGCAGAAGGGAAAAGAAACTCAGGAGTATCTTGTTACTTACTTACTTAACTGTTGATGATTTTAGGTTTCAGACAGAACAATGTGTTTGCAAATGGATGGCAGAGTATTTAAAAAGATCAAACACTGGCTCAATAATAGACATTTAATAAAATGAAATATCGTATTTGATATATTTATCCTAATAAACCATTCCAGCACAGCATGATGAAATTGTCATGTTGTGCAGTAAATACCTTTTGAGGTTTTTCTCCCAGTATTTAAGATCCGGTCACATGTGCTGCGATTGCAAGAGATTATGACTTTGCTCTCTCAGATGCCGCAGATGAAAATAATAATCTGTAACTGCAATTTACTGAAACAGTTGTTTGAGAATGGTGTGATGACTGTGCAGCCGAAGTACTGAGATATTCTGAAACCCCAAAATATACTTTCTCCGTGGCCGTGAGGGCCAGTTTCATCATCGACCTGTGATGGGGCTTTGACACCCAGTGTTTATTTCACTTCAAATTAGATATAACATGACAATAACATACACACAGTGTGTATTCCAAACTAATCAGCTGTTTGTGGACTACTGGTAAACTACATTGCGTATTAACGTTTATGAGCTGTACTTGTGACTTCAGCACCTACACCAAAGCACAGAACCGTCTGTCTCTAAAACGTGCATTTGTACATTTTCATTCTGTCCAATTTTCCAATAGAAGGGTTCCCCTCACCCATTTGTCTGCCTTCACCTCGGGGAGTACATGCTGGTTGAGCAGTTTTCACACAGTCAGTCTATATTTACCCTCTGACCCGGTGGAGTGCATTTGTGTTCAGAAGTGCCAGTCAGCCAGCCGGCAAACAGCAACACACTCGTCTTATTCTTGTTTTTCCTTGACTGTAATCGCACATTGCTGCTCTGACTTTCTGGCTTTCAACACCAGAGTGAGAAGCATGTGTTGATTATGCACCTGCACAAATTAAAACATCAATATCTATGTATACATAGTACAATGAATAAACGGACAGTGTGGTGCTGATACAGGAATATGTGTACAAATAAATCACAAAGAAAATGAGAGACCATCTCTCATGCTTACACTTAAGTAATGGTCCAATTTCCAGCTCACCCATGTCTCTCCAGTCTCATCTGTTGCCCCTTTGGAAATGACGCAGATAAAACAGGCTAAAATGGAGAGTGAAGATCTACAGCACAGGGAGGGCTGCACAGAGCAAGCAAAGCGAGCTGACACCACGTAAAAACCAGCCCCTGTAAAGTGGAATGATCAGCGGTTTTATCACCCATATCATTCCCACTCTGCATCGGAAATCCCCTCTCCTCTGCTTCTTGTTTTACCTTCTGTCTGAGTCTCTTAATGCTTTCTGTGGCCGCAGCCTAAATTGATAACATCTGTCAGGGTCAGGCTGAGTAGACGGGTGGAGATCTTTAGAGAAGCTTGGAAAAAGAGAACTGAGATAAGTAGGGAGAGCAGGTGAAGCATAAAAAAGAGGAAAGAACTGGTTTGGCATAGACTGATATATTTGAATCCAATAGTGTCTGCTACCTGGCAGGGTTATCAGCCCACACTAAAGCAGGAGATGGCTTTAATTATGCAAAGCGGCATGGTTATTGTATTGAACCAAAATGAGAGCTGGATAAACAGCATGCCACTGAAGGGCACATTGCTGATAAGTGAGATCAGTGTCCATACAATACTACACAAAGAATTGCCAATCCACATATTTACTATAAATCTTCCTGTACAGGGTCACCAGCATATACCATAACCATAGCATGACTGTAAATCTGTAAATCCATGTAGGACTGTTTATATATATGTGCACACTTCATCATACAGTTTACGGTGATAAGGTTATCAGATTTATCATCTCACATTCACAGTAAATTTTAAAAACATCAAGTTTCCTATTTCCAGTCAGTTTTAAGTTTGATGCTGAAATCTACGTTAAAGATTCTGACAGGTATCAGATACTGATAAAGTCTGTGATACTGAAAATTTATAATGCTGTAAAAGAAACCTTGAATAGGAACTTGATGGCTATAAATTGTGTTCAAACCTATAGATATATACTATAGAAAAATAATATTGATCAGTAAATATTTAAAGCCATATGTAAATATGTAAAATATTTTGTAAAGCCTAAGAAAAGCTTAGGCCTAGTATTCTATATATAAGAAAACGTGAAATCACACTAATTTTGTTGTGATAGAGAGACAGGTAGACAGACGAATGGATAGGTAGATAGGTAGACAGACAGATAGACAGACAGACTGATAGGTAGATCACCTGGTTAATACTGTAGGTAGTTTGCAGCTTATGTTGGTTTTAAGCTTAAAAAGGCACCAGCCTCCAAACTTTAACTGAGGCTAAGAATTGCTCCTTCTACTACTCCCCTGAGTAAATAAGACCAACCATAAGACTCTATTGTCTGCTCCATGGGAGGGCTCTGTCCAGCTGGCCGTAATGTGTAATGCAGTTGCAGGGCAGCGGTCATGGGAGTGATTAAAACTTAAAGGTCTTCCATTGCTGTCACTTTTTACAGAGGAAGATGAGGCATGATAAAGTGTTTCCAGTCATACATGTGCGTGCACCATCAGCAGTGTTTTAGGGCTACCTGGGTGAAGCTTGTCCACGTCTGACAGTGTGCAGCCAAATGCTTTTGAAATGAATCTTCCCCAAGCTTCATTTAAAGTCTGTCAGATCCTACAGAGTCCTTCTCCAGTCTCCACCTGGGTTACCGAGTTCAAAAACTACAATGATCTCTTTCAGCAGCTTGGTGGCATTGGGTAGACTGGAAGTGAAGTGGAAATACTGTAGTTACCTGCAGGAAAGGCTCAACTTTCTCATCCTGCGAGGCGGCGGGTGCAGGTGGGCACTGAAAGGGTCCCTGAGCTCATGTCCGACACTTGGTTATCAATGCCTCAGTCTTGTATTAGCTTCCAAGGTGAAGCTTCAAGACTCACCTTCATAAAGGGGTAAAGGTCTTGTGAAAAGGACCCTACTGTCAAGGGTCTAAAAAGACTGGATGGATTTGTATCTTCTGGCTGTTTTTGTTTTCTTCACCGATGGTGATTTAATAAGGATAAATGTAATTAGCACATACTGAAAGAGACTAGAGTAGGCAAAGTGTGACCAGGGGAGCTGTTCAGGAGATATGAGCTTCATTTGGACTGAGGAGCCAAAGGACAGACAGACAGAAGTTTGCCAGGTTGGCTCCATTAGACAGAATAATCAGAAAGAAATGGCAGAGCTGGCTCAACCAGATTTACACTAAATTGTACAGGGAGCTTCTAGATCATTTCTACAACCCGTTCACCATATGCCTGGGTTAAGGTAGTCCAAGCTGCAACATTGGTTGTATATGGGAGGCCACAACCAGGACCCAGAACCTACTGTTGAGCTCATGCTCCAGCCAGGTAGAAAGGCGTATAGAGATATGTGTACTGTATGTTGAGGGTGAACTGTGAGCTGGAACATTAGAGGGCAGCTCAGACCTCCATGGGTGACAGAGTCCAGTTCCACTTTGCTCTTAAATTCATTGCTGGTGATTTCATGTTGGTGATGGCTGTTTACATCAGTGCAGCTTAAGACTGTTAGATGACTGGACCGCCTCCTGTATTTGTTGTATCTACGAGTAATGGCTTTTCTTTAATACACAGTAAACAAACAAGTGCAGCATCCACCGAAAAATAAACTCAGTAAATCAGCAACTGGCTCTTGGCGTATAGAGTATAATGTGGAACTACTGGCTTTCTGAAAATGAATACTAAAGCTGAAAAATAAATATTTGTAGGTTATAAAAACCTACAATAGCTTGGCAGCCGCTGGTGAGCGCATGACGTGTCGCAGAGCAGACAATTAAACTGAAGCAGGGACTTCTGGGTATGCACCTTAGCTATAACTCAGCCCATCAGTCACTGCTTTACTTTACCAGCCTCCAAATGTTGTGGATGTATGAACATGTTTGGATTTTTGATAACAAATGTTATTAGATGAGTGGACTGTGCTTTACCGTTAGTGCTTCGGTGGATTACTGCCAGAACTGGAGAAACGCAGAGAGAGGGAAAGGGGATGTATAAATATATAAAGGAATGGAAAGGTGAAGTTTTGATACCCAAAGCTAGTAACCTTTCAGTTAATGAGTGGTTTAGAGACTCCTCTTGCTAGTATTGGCCTTTGCAGAGTTCAGAGGACATACTTTAAGTGTGTTGATTTTTTATTTTTTTCCTTTACCTTTATTTAGCCTGCATGGCTTGGCTGAGCAACACTCTCACTTTGACAGCACGTCCTGCCTCTTAGTCACTGAAGGGTGGCACAGAAAATTAGCATTAAGGGGCCAATTTGAGCCATAACTGCAATTATAGTAATGACATTTGATAATTAAAGCCTGGAAAAGGACACTGTTATTTTGATGATGTTGTGGTGTGTAGGGGACCACAATCATCATACCATGGTGGTGAATAAACAAAACCAGGAAATTCAATATCTACTGCTACTTTTACTGCGGGTTCTTGTAGTCATTTCATATAAACATATTTAAAATGCTTTAACAACATGCCATGTGTTTCAGCATGAGGACTACTGCATTTGGATACGGCTTTATTCTCAAGTTTTGCTGCCATGTACATGAAGAGTGTAAATATTTGGAGCAAAATAACAAAGCAGACATTGCCTATAACCAGTGGTGTCACCATAAACCTTATCTTGTTTCTGAAAAGGTATTTTATGAACAGTTTTGCTGTGTGTGTGTGTGTGTGTGTGTGTGCGTGTGCGTGTGTGTGTGTGTGTAGGTGGGGAGGTGACCAAGCCACGGTTCACTCAGTATTTCCGGGGAAGCCTATCTGGACTGACCATCCGACCAGGAAAGATCGAGAGTCAGAAAGTCATTTCCTGTCTGCAGGCCTGCAAAGAGGGACTGGACATCAACTCCCTTGAGAGTCTGGATAAAAGCATAAAGGTTCTTTCACAGACACACACAGGGGAAAAAGAGGGAATCTGACAAAGGTGACTCGAGTTACAATAATGCAGATCACGTCACAGTGAAGAGGGTGGACATTCATTTCAACCATCATACAGTAATTCTGTCCTTTAAACACTTAACTGTAAGTTTTACTGCATCTGTTTCCAACGTTTGCCAACTTTCCAAGGGCTCATTACTAATGTTATAATATTAACTCACCTTATTTAGCCAAAATAAGAGGTGAGCCAACTAGTTAGCGTTATTTTGGTTTCAACTTCAATGGGTTTATAATCCTTTTGAGAAAAATAGTCATGGATGAGCGTTAGATGTTGATGCCACTCTCAGATGTCACTTCGATATTGATCTACAACCAATGACTGTAGTAAAAATAGTCCCATCTAACAGAAATAGGCTTATTTTTCCAGCAGCAGTAATATTGTTGGTTTTTTATCAGCCTTCCTGACTCCACTATACTGACGCATAGCTGACAGAAAGGTTTCTGTGCACGCACATAAAAATGCATGTTTTGTTCCCAGTTGACATAAAAACACTATTTCTATGAACCAACATAGCTAAATTACCAGTTGACTGAAACTGCTCACCTACCTTCTTCTTCTTCCCCCTTTTCACTGGCTCAGCTAATCCATCTCCCCACACTGTGGAAGATAGAGTATAGACAAGATGGATGGGGGTTTGTGCAGACTCAAAGCCATCTCTGTATCCACCCACCATCAGCTCCTCTAACTCTATCTCTCTCTCCTGCTGCTCCGTCCATGAAGTTCCTTGTGCAGTGGTGCAGCAAGGAAATCTTTGCCAGCCTTTTGAGAGGACAAGGCCTGATGAGGTGGAGGAATATGGCAGAGGAGAGGAAACAAGAGAACAACCTCTCTGGGGCCAGTGTAGTTTATCTTTTGAGAGCTATTTCATTTTCCTCTTAGCTACACGTTCGTCTGGCTCCCATAAGTCCGCAGGAGGCTTAAGGGCTGCATTCAGCCAAGTAGGCTGGCACTGCACAATCAGAGGAGAACGTGGGGAGGGGAAGACAGCTAGACAGCAGGCACAGTGAGGGAGAACAGAACATAAAAGGAGACAGACAGCACGAGAAGGGAAGGTGTGAAGGGGAAAATGACAGGGGAGAGAGTGGACAACCCCATGGAGTGCTGAACTGCTGTCACCCTGCTGCTGAGAGCCAGTTTTAAGAAATAGGAGACACTCAGTCCAGTTCCAGCAGGAGACCACTAAACTCTTTTTAAAGGCAGAATGACCTTAAATTCAGACTATCAAACCCTGCAGGAGAATACCTGTGAGGAGAGTCCGCTTGCTATTCTCTAGCCTCTTCACTTAAAGGGTCCTACCAGTATTTTCAGACCACTTACCAGAAAGTACATACCTGTTTTCATATTTTAGCTTTCCTGTCTTCTCTCCCTGCCACTGATTTCCATTCTTCACACACGTGCAAAGGCCTGGGATTACCTTAAAATAGGTTATCCATCACAGCAAACATCAGATCTGCTTTTGTCAGACACATTGCTGTGGCATGGTAGTACAGTACAAACGTAGTGTTCACTTTGATTGATTACCCAATTCAAGCAAGGTTCAAGTCTCTGCAATCGAATGATAATTTTACAGTGAAATGCACAGAAATCAAAGGCTCCCTGGGACAAAAATGCACATACTCTCATGGTTTGGAGCTTGGTTTGTTTTTACATCCCACAACTTTATTGTCTTGTTGGTTTGAAAATTGGTTGAACTTGTGTTCAGCAGGTGGTGATGCTTTCCACTGAATGCTAATGTCAAAATAAGCAGCGGTTTGGTAACACATTCCCAATAATAACTTTATAAGGACATAATATTTCAATAATAAAAACATAATCTAGTGCACCAGAGGTCCCAATAAGCAACTGAATGAGTTTAATTCACAGTGTTGTGCTTAATCTAGTACTGTATGTTGCATATTTCTGTTTGAGGAGGTTTAATCAAGTGACAACAAAGAAAATCTGAGGTCTCAGTTTATCTTCTTTCAGTTGCAGTGATTTCATGCTATTGTCAATATCTGGCTGAAAGATCTCGATTAGAATTGATTGAATGCAGCTTGAAAAAACTCTGTTCTGTTTGTCACGAACTGTTTCATTTCTCTCTCCATCTGAAATCTCTGTGTTCACTTTCTGTAGTTCCACTTTAACCCAGCTCAGTCAATCCTGGTAATGGAGGGAGAGGATTTGGAGAACATGAACGCAGCAGTGAGGAAAGTTTCCTACATCAACTCACGCCAGTTTCCCACACCGGGCATCCGACGTCTGCACATCTCCACTGCCGTCCAGTACGTACGGCCCTTCTTATATTCCTTATTTCTCTGCTTCTTACACTTGTTTTTCTCTCGCGCCTGTGTTTCCACTCCCACTGTCTGTTTCTTTCTTTGTTTTTCTCTCAGATGTGAGAAGAACTAACCCACTCTGACACTTCTGTTAAGTGATAAGACAACACAAGAGATATCACAGCCTGACTGATACATAATTCCTTTCTTACACATTGATCCCATCCCCTCCTTCTCTCTCTCTTCTCTCTCTGTTTCTCCTTTCCACAGCTGTCACTTTCCTTTTTAAATATACAATTTTCTGTTCGCTGTCGCCATCGGGGCCAGTTTCTACATTTTCATGTTATGTACTAATAATTCTGCCTGGGTTACGCCAGAGGAGCGACAGAAAGAGAGCGTGTGTGGAAGGGAGGGAGAGGAGAAGAGGCTGGCTGATAAAACAGCCTCCCTCAGTGCGTTACTATTAAAATTCATGATTGTTTTAAATATATGTAGACCCCTGCAGCACAGCCCTGGGGGTTCACTCTCCGCCCTCCTGTTGGCTTCAACGCACCCCCGCAGGCCCAAAAACTTCAACTAACGCAGCAGAAGCGAGACTGTGCGCACGCTTGCATGTGGACGTGTGTGTGTTACGCAGGCTGCTGGTGCTGGAGCAGAGTCATTGTAGCTAGAGGCACATCAATTACCAAGGAATACATTATGCTAATGCCAGATAAGCCTGCATCGTTGCTAAATGTTGTTTAAGTTTTTCTCACAGACTGGTGACTGTTCTGCCAGTTAGCATAGCTGTGTGCATGCCTGTGTCTAATGCAGCCGTCCTGCAAAAATCATTATTCAGCGTTAGAGAGCTGCTGGGCCAACTGTAGGATCACGTTGCAGGCTGTGGTTCGTGATGCTGTTGAGTTGTACTGGATTGTAGTGCCAGCTGTTTGCAGGGGGGCCAGTGCATCCATTCAAAAAACGTATACAGACTCATTGATCAGGTGTGGGCCTATATACGTTCCCAGTTTGTCAGTTTTATGCCTGCCCACTGCACAGACACAAAGTAAATAACTTCTCCTTGAGAAACCTAGTTACACTGAGCCTGAAACATGGCCTCCTGTCGTAACACATCACAACTGTGGGAAAAACTCTCCACTACAGACAACACTCACAAACACACAAATGTTAAATACAACCTGCCGATGCAATTAAACTTGCCTCTTGCTGACTTCATATTGACTGTAATTACTACAGGCATGGAGAAGATAATTAAGCAAACAGTGCTAATCTTAATAACAACCCATGTGGACTTCCATTTTACCACATGGAGAATAGTTTGGAGACTTTGCTTATGGAATAAATATTCACACACAAATACAGATGTGCTGTTTTCTCCAACAAAATCTTATTCTCTTCCTTTGCACTAAGTAGATATTGAACATATGTATTTTTTTAATTGGCTAATTGCATCATTTATTCGAGGTGTAGCTGAGCACCATCTCACAAATCTCCTCAAATCAATTCAATAATAATTGTATAAATTGTCCACCGGGTCAGACAAATGTGGAGTAAAGGACATGTCAATCAAGCACAGTAAAGAGAATCGGTCTAATCAGGCAGGTCAAAGCACCTGAGTGGGTGAGGACTGCAGGAAATATTCATGTTTGTTGTAGAGCCCTGACCCGTAATTTACACTGTCAATCTCATTTATTTATACATACATATTATTATAAATTGATATAAGTAGTTGAAATAAATACAGAAATATTATATATATAGATGCACAGTGATGACTGACAGTCTTTATTATGATGAAATAACTCATACTCTTCTGTACATGTGCAGATGCAGAGACAGTAAATGTGTCTATGTATTATTACAAATTTAATGATCAGGTTTTAAGAGAAATATTCACAAGAGGTTGCCTGCTGTAGATTATATTTTTTCCTTCCTTGCACTTAAGCATCTGATGAGTAATGACTTCACAGATGCACCACAATTCAGCAACCAAATGTTTAGTTAGCGGGCTAAATGTATTCACTTCTATCCGTGTTACTTTGTGTGCAATATTACTGCACGCGTTTTAAGATTCAGTATGAGTTATGAGGTATTTTCTAACATTTTATGTTTACTACACAGCTCTGCTAGGTTAGCAATTAAGTTAGCTCGTCTGTGAAAGCCTGAGACGTGGCCTCCCAACATAACACATCAGCAAGAGCTTAAAAACTCCCCCTAAGACTGTCACGGCCAGTATCACGCCTCACGAATAAAGATATATTAATTAATTCCTTTAAATGCAATTAAATTTGTTTCATGCTGATGCCTAATAACTGCAATTACTACAGGCATTGAGGAAAATAATAGTAACCCGTGCTAATCTTTGCAGCACCCTTTTAGGCTCCCTTGTCATATTTCTTTATAATTAAGTTGGGCTGGCTCCAGGTTTTTGTTTTCCCCCAGCTTGGCAGGCCCACACAGCAGCCGTCTCCCTTCATCGCTGAGTTTGTATCTCCCACTGCTCACAACAATGGCTCCGTGCCCAAACAGCGAACAGACACACAGCACCGGCCATCGCCACAGGAAAGAAAGGGAGAGATTACTTGACACTCCTGTTTTTCTTTCAAGCCAAAGCTTCAGATAGTTCACCGCTCGAGACATGATGGCTTTCCTTCAGCTATCGGGCTGCGTTTCAGGGCAGGGATGTTTTTTCTTGAATATTTAAAAACACAAAGTGTGAATTTTCTCTTTTTTCTTCAGTTAAAATCAGAAAGTAATCTTTCTGAATGTAGAACTACAAAACAAGCACGTTCATGTAATTTAGGTTTTTAAATTTGACCTAAACAAAGAAAAGTTTTGTCCCCAGTTGTTTCTGGTCATTTCGGTGCCCGTGATGGACATTTGGTGTCTTTACAATTCAGTTTTGTCCTGGTTTTAATAATAAACTAAGAAACCTGGTAATTCATATCCCTGTGCAGCTAATTGCAGAACAATCTTCTCCAAGCAGAAGGTGTCATTCTTGTCATCAGTGACAGATTCTGGTTTTTGTGGTATTTTTTACATCATTTCAGAACATTACAGGTATATATGTTGTTTTTTTACATGCCCGCAGTGAGCTACTGAATGCCTGTTACATAAGGAGCCATGAATGAGGGAACAACACAGCTTTAATTTTATAACACTGTGCATCTGTTGTCCCCCCCCCTTACAGCATCATGTGTCTATTGCAGTGAGCAGTGGGTTTAATGGGTGTTTAATATGTCTATTGCACAACACTGTAACACACAGACTTTTAAAGGTAGATTGGGCATCTGGGCAACTAAACATGGACAAGCTTTTAAATTTGACGTTTTTCTTTGACATGCTGCCAAACCTCCTCTTTTCGGTGCCATGTTTATTCATGCAAATTCACATTCGCACCTAAGGATGGGCAAACATGCAGACACATCATTTAGATTTATGCACAGATGTGAATATAGGAGGGGGGGGAAAGTCCTGTATTGTCAATGCAGAGAGTTACAGAGCCACAGTAGGGAAAGAAAAGCATGGACGTCCCTGCCATGGACAGATGTTTGTGTATTTGTGAGGCCTTCGGTGCAAAATAAAGAGTAAAATGTGTGTTTGTTTGTTCAGCTTTAGTGGTTTACACCCTCAACACCGTCCTTTTCTCATTTTAACGTCTCTTTCCGTCCGATCAAAGTGTGATCTGCAGTCCTTACTCTGAGTAGTTGTATGTCTGCACTCAGTTCTGTGAATATGGCTGTTGTCCTCGTGCGGCTCGGTTGTGTGCTCGCAGGTAGCTACGTTAAATCCTAGAGAGCTGATATATGTTTGACCGTTCGGTGATGCCGGTGGATGCTGTGCATTAAACACATGCTATCACACGCTGTCAGGCAGGCAGACGTGCACATATTAAAACACAGCAGGTGCACTGCTGCAGGCTGCTGCCCGAGCACTCAGTGTTTTACCCCTTGAATAACTGTGAGCACTGTGGTCTGGTCTGGATTTGGACTTAACAGCTTTGGTTTTAGTGCAGCTAAGAGGTCCTGTTGCTGCTGATAAGCTTTATTGGTGCTGTAATGTTGCACATTCTGATGCTGCACAGGTACACAGCAGCTTGTGCCAGGGTCAGGATTGTTTTATAAAGTGTCCCCTGTGCTGTCACCTTTTAATGCTGCATATCAAGTGGATGGTCCTTATATACTCCTGAAGGGGCAGCTTATAAATTATTTTGAATATAAGCCTAAACTTTAAAACTGAGCTAAATTTAGTGCATTTCAAAGTGGAATAAATCAATGCTAGACTTAAATAAATTATTTCTCCTGAAGTGCTGCTGAAATAGATATACATTGCCTAGAATCACCTAAAAATGTTTCCTGCATTATATGTTGGGTTTACACAGCCATCAACCGGACTCTGCCTGGTAACATTCGACTCAGACAAGTTCAGCTTGATTCTTTCTGTCTCAGTCTGTCACCCACCTCTCACTCTCTTGGTCTTCCTCACCTCTCCGTCTCCAGGTGTTTCGGTGAAGACACCTGTATCACTATCCCTGACATTGATGCGGTGGTGATGGTGCTGCAGCCCAGCGAGCCCAGGATTACCATCACTGGAGTTGAGAGACTGAGCTGGCCAGCCTCTGACCTCCAGGCAGCCGGAGGCATCGCTCTGTTCCAAGACCTGCACATCATTAGCACAGTGACCAGGGCTGACGTCACCGCACATCACGCAGGTGTGGACTAATGCTGTCTCTGTCAACCTATTCAGCTCTGATTTCACCTGATGAACACAAACTGCAGTGGGTGGGAAGCCAGTAAGGGATCAGAACCTTTTTGCAGAATTTCACAGCCTGTCCTAGTACGACTATGCCACCCCAATAAAACTATGCCATCTGCTGCGTTACTGACCACAGGGCAGTGGGAATAGATGAGGAGAAAGAAAGTACATAGTGGTTTTCTATGTATTAGTACAATGGCATTTAGTTTTAAATGTAAATGTTGGTCTCCTGTACTACTTTTAAAAGTTTCCATTACTGTACTTTCCCAGTGACAAAACTATTCTAAGTTTGACTGTATCTCCCTGCAGGTAGAAATCTGTCTTGACTAAATTTTTCAGCAGTGTTTCATATTGATAATGTGTTCAGTCATTCATGAAGTCCCATAGTTTATGCAGCACCAGCTGACTATGAAAACAAACCTCAGAGAAAGCTCAACTCTTCATAACGCCCCGTGAGACTGCAAATCATCAGCAGCGAGCTCTTTCATCTGCTCTGCCTACAGGGACTGTGCGCTAAAGAAAACAACAGTTGTGATTTTTTCTCTCAAGCTAACAAATCCTCTAACTCTGTGGGTGTAAAGGTTAGAAAAACCTCAGTGACCTAAATTACTCGTTAGTTCATTTGACTCTGTATTTGTTTATGCCAGAGCTGTAAAAAATATTCAAATAATTTTCTTAAATCTTTAATAGTAAGACAAAAACGTAAAATCCTAAATTTCTAATATAATCTAAAGTCACAGGAAGAAAACACAATGTGAGGTTTAACTCAGATCTTTGTAATTTGATTGGATTATTCAAAATCATAGAGTGATACAAAGCTGTAAAGGACTTTCATCCACCCACATTACTCTCAAATGTTATTAGTCAGTTATTAGTCAAAGTCCCTGCCAAAGTCCCAGATCTACATACTGAACATACCTTAGACCCATGATAACAAGCTGTGAGTCATGAGTTCAATGTGTGACCCTCATTCATTACCATAAATTTATTAGTCATCAAAACTATGTTAGTATTTTACATCAAAGTAAAAGAGAAACTGTAGCTCCCCTGCAGATACAAGTGTTTGAGGGCCAGTACATTCTGCTGCAGAGTCCATCCGTCTCCTCACAGGTCAGCTCCACCACTTTGTCTATATCCTCCGCCTCCGTGTCCCTGTGCAGAAAACGGATTCTCCCGTCTTCACTGGAAACAAATGACTATGGCATGTAAACCCCCATGGCTCTAGTCTCAGCCAGCGATCTGACCACCAAGGCAGGGACAGCTCGGTCGGGCCCAGGCCCCTGGCTCTGCTGCTCACAGCCAATTAGAAATAGATAGGCAGAGAAACAGGGAGGTTTTAGTCCTTCATTGTCTGTAATGTGCAAAGAAAGAAGAGATTGAGAAAGTGGCATTGCTTTCAGGAGCTCTTTCTGCTGGTGAAATAGAGACTGCAGCTGGGGGGCAGAGATTAGCTGGAAGCCAGAGAAAGACCCACAAATGGAAAGAAAGAAGAGGAGATGGGATGAGACTGTGTGTGTGGAAGGGCGCGATGAAGTTCCATAATGAGCAGATTTTGTGTTCTCTCGAGGCTTAAAGGATTCAAGATAAATTGCATATTTCTTTTGCAGGGCATGCAAGTTTCTTTTGGACTCTGTTAATCACCCCCTCGCCCTCTTCCATACTTTGTCTCTGTGTCATTCATGCAGTATGTCTTTTATTGAGCCTGCACAGCACTGACTCGTTCCTCTTTCTTTCTCATGCTTCACTATCTGTTTGAGGGGTAGTCCGATGCTTTCACTAAAAGCCAAGGTCATCAATTCTTTTTAAAACTCATCTTCAGTCAACATTTTGACCCATATTCTCTCATGGCCATCTTATGTTCTCTCTTTACTCACATTCTTTCTGCATTCACTTGTTCTCCCCCAGTCTCTCCTCACCTCCTTTCGCCTCTCCGTCATTCTTCCTAGGGAGCTCAACTCATTAGTTTTGTGATGAGTGTTGTGTTTCATGACGACACAGACTGTTCCTGGGACAGCCCTGCACTCAGCCTTTTCTGTAACTGTGTCCTAGCCTGTGTCAGCTGCTGCAGCTTTTCCCCTCCATTTAGCAGCATTTATCATCAAGCACAGCCAGGTCGCGAACCTCAGCCGCAACCACAGACAGCTGTGGTCTTGAAGTGTTAAGATGATATCTCTCAAAAGATTATATTGTAAGTAAGAGTAGCAGGACAATTATTGGGGAAAAAGCTAAAAAAACGCCCTTTTGTTTTAACAGTTAGTCCTAAGAAAAATATCAGATGTTTCTGTACCTGATATATTACAGGTGTCTGAAACACCTTTTTAGTTGTTACACCTGTTTAGCTCACTTTCCCCCTCATCTGTTCTTCCTAAAGACGCCCATTCAGACATACACACCACCTATGTGTCTGTTTCCAGTGGGAAGCTGTTAACTGGGCATAGTGTGTTTCCATTGTACAGTGAGGGAGAAGGAGGCTACTGCTTAGCAGCCTGTCACAGAGCCCCAGCAGCCCCCCAGCTCTGCTGTGATGGGAGCCGTCTGAGCAGACTTGTTACCACAGCAGCTCGTGGCGCTGTGTGTTCTGAGGGGTGACAAGTAATTGGAGTCTGGGAGTAGGATGAGGTGTGCTGTGTCCTGTACTGCATGACTTGTGGTATTTGAAATTGTCTAGTCTTTTCTTCTGCAAATGTTTGGCACACATTGACACTAGACAAGACTGGAGTAGTTTTTTTGATTTACTGAGTTAATCTGGTTCATTTGGTGAGAACAGAGGCTTCTGAACTACAGTTACCACACTATTGTGCCTGGAAATGTGCTTCTGTGAGGTCGGCAAGTGCGGTTCATTAGAAGTGAGAGCATATTCTCAACCAAAAATAGAAAATGACTCCAAATACACTTTTACTGCAGACATTTCCTCGTGCTTGTAAAACCCAGAATAACAAAATGAAATGAAGGGAAATTGAAGCTCGTTTTATTAAAAGCGTGTGTGTGTGTGTGTGTTTGTCTTCAGCACATCGACCTGGAGTGCTGGAGGAGATCATTCACAACTTGGACTACTGTGACGTCCTGGTGCTGGGGGACGAGCTGAGGCCGGGGCAGGAGTCTCTCCAGCTGCAGCGAAGCGCTCTGCTTGGGAAACACCTCGATGCCACCAACTCCACCTCTGGCATGTCAATATACGGTAGGTTACTATGGAAACTGCTGGTGCTGGTTTCTATGATAACAACATTCGGTCCATCACTATTGCAGCAACAATAACTCTCCCTAGTTATTTTCTCTGGTGCAGCACATCGAGTCAAATCGATTGTTTCTAGCTGCTCCCTCAGCTTCCTGGACCTGTAACACCTCTGCTGCTCTCTGTCCCCTCCACAGGTGTGGACTCCATGTCCAATTATGAACAGGTGATCAGACAGGTAGACTACTATAACTGGAGACCTGGGCAGCTAACAGAGAGAAGGTTTCGCCTCACCTGCTCAGAGCTCAATGGACGCTACACCAGCAACGAGTTCAACCTGGAGGTCAGTGTGAACTACAGCACGAGTGATGTGGGTTTTCAAAGCTCAGCTCTGATAAAGGTTTTTACAGCTGCTAATGTGCCACTATTTGTATGATTACATATCAATAACAATTCTAATATTGATCAGATCTGTTGGTCTGTTGACTGGCTCAGTTGGACCTGAAACAATTAGTTGACTAAACTTCATAAAGAAAATCAATAAGCAGCTGATTTGATGATAATTAACTGTTAATATATTCGAGCAAAAAGATCAAGTTTTCACTGGTTCTCCCATTTAAAATCAGATCCACCATGCAAGTGTGTAAAAAATGAAGGGTTCTGAAAACAATAAATAACATTTGCAAAAAAAAAAAAAATCCATATTCATCATTTGATGATATCAGCAGCGACTGCTAATTGTCAGTAGAGGCCATGCTGCTTTTCACTGCCAAGTGAACTGGCAAGAAACTGATGCTTGAACTGGCAGAGTGACTGAGCTGACTCAGCCCAGGTCTCTGTCAACACTTAATTTAAAAATGAACCTCACAAAGTGGTTTTGTACGTTTTATCCTAGTTGGTCCAAACCTTTCTGCTGTGTTCTGTCCTTTAGGGCGATTATAGCTGTAATGTGGCATCAGTTTCAGCCTTAGTAGCAAAATATCTTGAAACAGCCACTTAAACACGACAAATTCGACTGTATACCCAAAAATATGCAGAAAAACTTTAACACAAAATGTCACATTCAACTCAGTTTATTGAAATCTTTGAATGATGGAAATAGTATCTGTTTATCAGTAACCATGCACAGTCACATTGACACTGGTTCAACATAACAACACTGAACACTCTCCTAAAGGGACACTGAAGAGTTCCTCAGCTTTTAGATTCACACACACTCCACCTGAAATATTATTCGTAAGAGAAGCCAAAATCAGCTCCATGTATCAAGTGACCTCTCTTTGTTTCTGTACCAGTTATGAACAAAGTTGGACTTATTTATACATTCTGTGGTATTTACTTAGAGGAAACATTAAACATAGTTTGAACCTTGGAGTGTGTTGAGTTGAATCTAGTTTACATTTCTCCTTCCTGCATTGAGCTGACCCTGTTCCCCAAAAGACAAAAATGCATTTGCTATTTCAGCCTCATTTAAAAATCTGGAGTTTGAGGCTGCATTAATTCTCGCTGGAATATATCTGCAGCTGCCTGAGCCATGGCGAGTTTAGGTTTACAGATGGGAGAAATTGCAACTGAGTGAACAAGACTGTAAAATGTCAACTTGAATCACTTTGACTTCGAACATCATCCCTTCTGCTTCGTCTCTTCCCAACCCAGGTGAGCGTCCTGCATAATTCAGAAGCCGGAGAACATGTCAATCACATGGTGGCACCGCCTCAGTACATGCAGGTGGCCCACCATCCATCTATGATTCACAACTTGTACCCCAGCCACAGCTCAGGTAAGAACACAGACACACATCACCTAAACACACCACTGCACCGGGTGACGTGTTTCTTCTTTACGAAACATACGACCTGAATATTTGTCAGAAGTTCAGAATGGACGTACGTTTTTACGAGGGACTGCAAAGAAAGCAGGGAGTTTGCACAGAGCCTCTGACTCTGACACTGTAAATACTGTTCAAATATTTTGGTCATATGTTTTATAATGAAGAGACATTTCTGGTGCACAGAAAACTTTAGTCCAGGAGTCT
The DNA here is from genome assembly GCF_900324485.2 of Mastacembelus armatus. Taxonomy (NCBI): domain Eukaryota; kingdom Metazoa; phylum Chordata; class Actinopteri; order Synbranchiformes; family Mastacembelidae; genus Mastacembelus; species Mastacembelus armatus. The sequence goes on along the minus strand of NC_046645.1, from coordinate 642,344 downwards.
GAGACATGTTTCTCTTGTTGAAAATACTATTAATATAGAAAATGACCAGCCTTATCCTTTAATATCACATTCTGTCAGATCAGATTACATCACGATGCATTATTTTACCAACGACTACAAAGGACAACAATTTGTAGGAGTACTCAAATACAAGTACATTTGCCAAATTTTCAGTCGTGCAGGATCAGGATAGTGAATTAATTTCTCTTGAACAGGTTTTTCACAGAAAAAGTAAAGACATGTAGCCAAGTAATGTGGAAGGTATTAACAATATGTACGCTCAGTTATAAAATACAGATGGTGACTTGACAAAACACGGATAAAAACTCAGAAACCCTCACAGACAGAAGAAGAAGTGCTGAGAATCAGACCCTGGAGCTCTTTACCAACCACTGAGCCACTGCTATAAAAGCTGAGCCTGTGAAGAATTTTTATGTCAGCTATCCATCGCAGGGTAAATATGGCTTGATGCAAGGGAACACTCAGTTTCGCTTTCTAGTTTGTTTATTGCAGTGCTCATCAGACTGCCGCTCTCATGCCGTGGCCCTCCGTGAGAGAGCACGGTGTAAACCGGTGTTCTCAAATGATGCAGCACGTTTATTCCCTTCCCTCGCTGCACACGACTGATCGGGAGTAAAGAGAACATGATGAGGAGGAGAGACATGGGTCTTAATCTACCGCACAATATTTAATTATTCATCAGACTCTAATGGATTCTACTTACAGTCCTGAACAGTTCAGTGACCAATGCTGTTACCAGTCCAGAGGGTTGGGAGGACTGTGTGTGGAAAATTAGGTCAGAGGAGCAAAGAGGGTGGTGGGAAATCAGAGAGCAACGTGTGGCTAACAGTAAAAATAATCAAAAAAAAAAAGATTTCCAGTTATAGTTTCATCCCTGGCACATGTAAATATTTCGATGAAATCATGTAAGTAGAGTATAAAGTGGAGGGAAACTTCAGGGTGTGTGTGCAGGCCTGCACCCAGTTTACTCTGAGGGGCTGAGTGAAGCTTCAGTCGGAGGAGGATCAAAGGCTGTGGATTTAGTGTGAAAATCTAGGGAACTAGACTAAATCAAATGATCATCTGAAGAGTCCTCTGCGAGTCTCACCCCTGTTAAACACACACACCAGCAGGGAATTGTGAAAAGAGGGCAGGCACAGAGAAGTTATGTTATTTCAGTAGACTGGGGATCAGAGCAGAAAGAAAATAAACATTTTAGATCAAGAGGAGTCCCTCGGTGTGTGTTTTGGTTATGCTACTAAATAGGGCTTATGATACATCTTTGTGGACATGTACTGTACTGAGGCCAAGATTAAATCCATTTAGGTTTTTCAGAAATTAATTTGAAACAATCTGTAGTTTACACACCAGCTAAATTCCTCCTGCTTCTTTAGGTCTGAGTTTTTCTGAATGCAAGACAAAAGTTATCTCATAAAGTGACGTTACACTCTATGTATTGGATTGATATCTACAATCTGTGACTAGGGTTACCATACTTACATATATGCATGATCAAGGTGATGTCCTATTCCGAAAAGTTCATTATTTCATCGGTTAGTAGGGATGGGAATCGAGAACCGGTTCTTGTAGAGGACCGGTTCTCGATTCCCATCCCTACTAACCCAGTAGTTCGACAGGAATCGTTATTCTGCTCGCTTATCGATCCGCTTATCGGTTCCGCTGAACTCACGTCGCATCACGTGCATGTTCTAATAGACCGTGGCTCTGTCCCAATTCAGGGGTTTCATCCTCAGAAGGACGCGGTCTACAAAGGCCGAACCTTGGGCCGAGCCGAAATCTGAAGGAAGACTGCGTCAGACGTCACATACTATCTAGTAGAGAAATGTGCGATTTCGGACGAAAAACCTCAACATAATCTAAATAAACTGCTGACTCATTGAAAGTTTAAATAATGTAAATCGATGAGATCATATTGTGAATCCGCTGTAAAAAAAAATGTTTAATCATTATTTTTGAGCAAGCTAACGTCAAGCTAACGTCAAGCTAACGTCAAACTAACGTCAAGCTAACGTCAAACTAGCGTCAAGCTAACGTCAAGCTAACGTCAAGCTAGCGTCAAGCCCACGTCACGCTAACGTCACGCTAACGTCAAACTAACGTCAAGCTAACGTCAAACTAACGTCAAGCTAACGTCAATGCTGTACAGTAGCCTGCTAACAGCTTTTTTAACGGAGACCTTCGCTGTTAAACAATTTAATGAGATTATAAAATTTAACATAATTAAAAAATTGCAGTGCAGTACAATGGGCTCTTTAATATGGCACGTGACGTCACCAACATGGCGGATGTAGTACGTCCGAATCCCATTCACTCTCTAGGTGCTACATTTGAGTACGTACGTACTTCCTGACCATTAAAACGGTACTTTCTATATAGTATGAATAAGGAATAGGGGCCTTTATAGTGATTAGGGAGGACATTAGGACACAGCCAGACATATAAAATACGTGTAATACATCAATAATACACGAAATGTATTTTATATGTCTATGTCCGAATGTCCTCCCTAATCACTACATAGGGCCCTATATAGTGACTACGCCATTTTGTAGTGGTGAATCGCTACTAACTGAAGAGGTCCCTCAAAATGTCCCACAATACATTGTAGACATAACATGCATGTAATTGATAAATAATAAATATGTTTTATATGTCTATAATGAAATAAATGTATTATATGTCTACGGATGCAACCCCTGAGCCCCTTGTCACATTTCTGTTTGGCGTCAGTGGGTAATAACACTTCCTGTTATCGTAGCGGTAGCAAGCTAAATGGCAACTATCTGCCGATCGTTGGCTAATGCTAACTATTGCTTAACTATTGCTTACATATGAGCTATCGCGTTTGTCCAGCTTGGTGGGTGGATTTGCATTAATAACTGCCATCATATCCGCAAACGTGAAATTTGGTGGACTTGCTAAACTTATGGAAAACAACACACTGCTTTTTCCCTTACACCCATGCAAACCGGAAGTTGGTTTTCCTGTTGAATTACAGGTTTTTGTGGAAAAGGTTGATTTTAGTTCAGAACGAATCCAAGATGGCGTCGTGGCTGAAGCGCGCCAAAGTTTGGTTGTATTTTACTAGAAAAGACGACACTGGGGCCATTTCATTAGGACAAAGGGGGGAAATGCCTCCAACATGCAGAAACATTTAGCCACACAGCAACTAATTTGCACTAATTAGTACGTGTTTGATACGCTGCTTAGCGAAGATGGTGTGAAGAATCGATAAGGAATCTAACCGATAAGTGAGAATCGGAATCACTAAAATCAATTATCAATTCCCATCCCTATGAGTTGGTCATACTGATGGAATATTCAGGCCCACTTCACATTATGGATGCATTACGTCACAATATTAGCATGACGTTAGCAGCACTTGGAGCTATTTGTTAAGTCAACATGTTAACATATGACAGTGCTACTTTTCTAATATGGACCTGCTGCGTTTAGTGATCTGCTACACAACCTAAGTGATTTACTGATAATTTGCCAATTATCACTAAACAACTGATGTTGGATTACAGCTGAGGCTGATGGGAATGTCAAGTGATTTTTGCCTTTTTGCAATTTTAGTCATAGGCTATTTGGTCATAATGAAATTATTGATTCGATGATTGTGTTCATCAAAGGATCAATAAAAGCCATTTCAGTTCATCCTGAGGAAAACATGAATGTGTGAGACGATCAGCTGTTGAGATATTCAGGATGGACAAACAGACTGAGTGTCATCAACACGTCGCTAACATAAAAAGACAGCAGGCCAATGTTGTCACAAAGATGGCATCAAATTAATGTGCTGTCACAGTAATTAAAACTTAGAATCATCGGCAGAACACCCATCTCATATATATATATATATATATAGATATATATATATATATATAATAACAGTTAAAGAGGCCTCACATAAGACAACATGAGGAAAAAACATGATTCATTTAATTAATTAGCCTGACTCAGGATTATTTAGGCTGTGTTATTATAACTGGTGGTGTTGAATGGAAAGCTATGGTGGGCAGTAATGGTTAAAACCTTCCTCACCTACTGAGTTGTATTATGTGAAGCCTCTGCTGCCTGAACCACCCTTAGATCTGCTTTTTACAGGTACCTTAGCTTAGCAGAGGTGCAGCACTGAAATAGGGAACCAAAAACTAATGAGGTGAAGGTCTTTTGACCAAAAGAAATTTAAGCATGCAGCAGTGTGAGCCTTCTCTCTCGGTTAACTCATTTAAAAAAGGAAATTGTATTAGATTCAGCATATGGAGGGACTTACTGAGGTAACGCTGACATGGCTGCATTGCTTCTTCCTGATCCTCAGGTGTACCAAGTGCTGCCACCGTGGTAATCGTAATGTGTATCGCCGCTCTGGTGGTCTTGGTGGTGCTGGGCATCTACCGCATCCACCTTACCCATCAACCGGAGGTCAAGCTGGTGGAGACAGCCAAGGAGAAAGACACGCCCTGGGACAACTCAGCTCTGACAATCACAGTCAATCCAATGGAGGTAGGAGGATTGTGGGTCGTGGGAGGACGCTGTCAGGGATGTAAATAAAATGACAGGGTGTTAGTCACTGGAATAGCCACAGAAGAAGAAGAGCCACACTAATGATTGTTTAGCTGTGAAGAATTAAAGGAATAATTATGATTCCTTGCTTCTAAAACAAAATTTTAAAATTAAATATTTCTCATCACAGAACCTGGAGGAGACCCAGGTCGCAGAGGAGGAGGCCAGTGAGGAGGAGGAGGAGGAAGAAGATGAGGATGATGATGAAGATGATGAGGAAGAGGAGGATGACATTACCAGCACTGAGTCAGATGATAGCGAGGAAGAAGTGGATGTGCAACTACCCAGGATGCAACGCCTGAGCAAGAAGGGCAAAAACTGGGACAAAACAATATGTTATTGAAACACACATTTACAGTCACTCACACACACATTCTGCAACACATCCATAATGAAACCTCAAATTAGATGGTTGAATCAAAAAGGCTTTCTGTGATGATGATGCTCTAAACATGAGGTAATATCTCCCCCTACTGGAAGACTACACTGAAACACACACAGTGCAATGATTTAACCATAGCCTTGTCGAAAACCTCCCGTTTTATACAGCAGGTGATAAATAATGAGACATTAAAACTGCTCCTCAATCAAATGACTCATCATTCCTAAAACACACGGCCTGTTTTTCCTCACCATTCTCTCTCCCGTTGCAGCCAACAGTGAAACAAGTTGTCCTATTTTATCAGTTAGACCTGCACCATACGTTCGGCTTAATGCATCATATTTCACGTTTCCAATGTCCCATAGAAATGCAAAACAGTCTTTATTTAAGAAAACTGAGTTGCAAAAGACTATTTTTGGTTTGTATACTTCATGTTATTTATCAGTCTTTATGCTAGCCTCTGAAGCCAGGTGATTTTACAAAAATAGAATATTTTCAATGGTACTCAAAAAACAAACAAAAGCATAAAAAAAGATGATCAGTGTACTATCACAGACGTCATGTTGAACTTTTTGGGGAAGACAGAGGAGTCTCCTTGTAAATTTTTGTATGCTCCTTTCTTGTAAATAGTGAGTATAGTAGGTGACCCTGCTGTTACCCTCCACCCCATTTTCCCCACTTGTACACAACACACATGCCACCTTCATATGTACCTACACACTCTGAGCCCTCCTCCTGCAGAGGTCTTTACAGAGCCGACCCTTAGCCCTCTGTGTGTGTTTCTAGCTCAGTAGTTGGATCATTCCAGCTGACAGCGACTTGGGATTGTTTGGATGGATGTGCCGTTGCCTCCAGAGGGACTGGGTCAGTTAAAGCTTCACTAGACAAGATGTTTGCGTAAAAAGTGCAGGTCTAATTGGCCTAAATTGCACAGCAGGGCTACAACAAAGAGCATCATCTCACCATTCACGTAGAGACCACAAGAATAGCTCCGCTGTTGCTTTCAAGTGTTGTCCCAGCAGTGAGGTCCTAAACAGTGAGGAAACAAAGTTGGATTATTAAGTCCAGACCTATTATTCATTAATGCTGCATCACAAACGTGTTAGAAAATCAGAAATTCCAACTTCCAACAAGAACAAATGTGATGAAACAGCCTTGGAGTTGTGATTCGATGCCTGTTATGTTTTCTAATTAAACTGTTCGCAGGTTGCCAAAATGTTTATCTATTATCTATCATGTGGAAAAATGTTGGGGGGGGGGGTTTCTAGCTAAATTACTAGAGCACTCAGAGACTGCAATATCACCTCACCTGTAAGACAACCAAGCAACTTTTCCAAACTGCTAACTATGAGTGACACGCAGCATTAATGGAAAATATTTTGCTCCAGTGAGTGTTGTCACATTGCATAAACCCCTCTTCATTAACGGCACTTGGGCCCAGCAGATTGTGAAGATGGCAGGTGCAACTTTAGGATAAAAGGACAGAGAGGACAATTTCACATTTGGCGTAATCAGAAAAGCCAGTCAAAGGTTTCTTCACCTTAAGTGAACGGGCATTAGTCTCTGTCTGCGGCTGTCCTGAATCCAGTCTGTCTGCAAAGTTTGATAGCAAAGAACCCACATAAACAGTTCTGTTGCAGAACAAAGATGTGCAGTCCGTCACTAATAAATCGAGGTTTGGTTAAAGTCTCAAACTCTGGAAAGTTTCCTCTGTGGGTGTAGCTGAAAGAGCCGACTGTCTGTGTAAACTGTAGCTCTATGTTCATGTAATGATCTCATCTGTTGTTTGAGAGTTTTCCTCATCTACTGTGACACCTCGTCTTGTGCCGTCACGACCCCTCAAAACCTTTGGTGGATTTTGCATTGGCCCAGGCCCTAATGTTGTCCTGATGTTTACTTTAGAAGAGGAGGCTGGTGAAAATAACATGGAAATCTTGTATAATGTGTAAAAGTTTTTTTAAGTTTCTTTTTTTCTGGACTCTTCAGTCTGTTTTCTTTGGAATGGTCACTACAGCACTTTCTGTAAATTGGCCAATAAAGACTTGTTTTGGAATCTAGCTGTGGGGCTCGTACTTTTGTGGTAATGGCTGGTTTTTGTGTGTTTCCGTTATACTTTTACAATTTTCAAGCATGAGCCAGATTTATTCATGCAACTGCAGTTTAAATCTTTAGAGTCCATTATCTAATTATAAAGAGTTTAGTGTCCTAATATAAAAATTGAAAAACTACAGTCTGATTGGAATAATTTATGAAGATATTAAATGGGTACATTAGGAAACTGGAAATTCCTTTACTGGGGTTTTGTCAAGAATATTGTCTTTGCTTTAAAGCCAAACACTTGATTTTTATTAGTCATTAAAAAAAATAAACCTTAACTTTCAATACTGATGTGCAGTTTCATACAATCTAATGACAACACTGCTCAATCTTTGAACATTCCTATAAAGACCTAAGTTTAATTGAATGCATCCATCCCTTCATGTTCTAAACTACTGATCCTCTTCAGGAGAAGGGGCGGCACTGATCCCCAGTGGATTACTCTTTATTGTACTGTGACAAATGAGCCGTGGAAGCAAGTCAACATGAGTTGAACAGAAATGATTAATATCAAGCTTATTTTTCCTCTTCACTCCTAAACTGAGATCTTACTATGTTATTTTCCAAGAAGGCGTCAGATTATATTTGGTGATGTCAACATTTACCGTAAATGACTCATCATGATGCTTCACAGTGGAAATGACAGGCACATGCTGCTGAGCTGAGGTTGTTAATGTTACTGTTAAAGAGAAATGAGGCTCTGCACAGTGAAAGTGCTGTTTAGACAAATAAATGGATGCTTCACTGGAAATTACAAAGAAGAGTGTTCACCTGCCCAACATTTCATGGCAAAGCTGCAGGCTGAGGGAAGTAAAAAACATCATTAGAGGTTTTCATTGTGTTGTTTCCTGTGTGAATGAGAGAGAAAATTGGAGTTTAGGGGCTGTGCTGCCTATTTCCAGCTGTTACTGCTCTGTCTAACATTAAGGACTAGTCTGCACAGTTTTTCATGTGATTACTGCTCTATGGTCCAAATGTTGAATAGAATCTATAATTCTAGGCAGCAAACAAACAAAACTAAACTCTGAAAGAGGCAGGAGCACTTTGCCAGTTACGCAGCACAGGCTTGCCATCATAAACTATGAATTACAAAATCTAACTTCTGCATAAATAAACTCTGTACTGTACATGTGTCACAGCACGTATTTTTTACTGCCTAGAATTATTGGGAAACCTTGTGCAGTTGAACACACATTCCTGTAGCTCTGAACGTGCTGGAGACACATTTCATAACAATCTGTGCTGCACATTCTTACATTCCCTGTTTAGCCTCTGGCCTTTGTCGGATCTGTTGAGAAACATGAGCTGATCTGCAGGAACAATATTCATAAGCTGCTCAGAGTCACTGACAAACAATAATCCAGTGTTTGTTATTTATTTTTTGGACCTCAAAGACCAAAGTGTTCTCAGTTAAGACTTAGTTTTAAGGTTAAAAGACCAGTTTAGGATCAGGTTTAGGTTTAGACACGTGAAGGTTATGGGCTATAAACTACAGCACGTTAGTTGTGGGGACAACACTCACATTATGGTATAGATGAAATCCAAAACACTTTATTCTTCATACTAAAGGGATATAATAACATACCTGAGCTTATGGACGTCAATAAAAATGTGAATTTAAAAGATTAAATAATAAATTTCCTAAAAAATGTTTTTTGTTTGTTTTGGTTAGTTGGTTTTATACAGAGCTATTAAAGAATGTTATGACTAGTACTACAACTAGACTGTTTATTACACATTCATCATATAGATTTGTAAAAATGAATGAAATAAACTTTTTATATGCTTTATATTTATTATTTTGTAATTTATTGCTACTCTTTTATGGACAGTAAAATAATCTATAACTTGTTTGTTGTTTGCTGGGGCCACACACTGAAGCCTGCTGGGATTATGAGCGACAGAATGGCTCCATCTAGTGGACATCACCTAAACTGAATCACTATATCGTTCATAAACCAATGGTGAATTTTGTTTTACATTTACACTTTAGCTCCCTCAATCCCTCCCTCAAAGACCTGCTGACATATTAGTGATCTCATTTCTGGTTTCAGCCTCGAGCCTTTTAGTGATTAGCTTGAGTTTTGAGAAGCTAGTGTTACGAAAACTATCGTAGTGCGTCTAAAATCTGTGCAGATGATGGCCCGAGAGGCTTCCTGCTTGCATAAAAATGGCAGCAACACACCAACCTAGTATAAAAGAGTTAAAATATTCATAAAACTTTTTGTTTTCTAGAGAAGAGAGCAGAGCGGGGGGAGCCCCAGGCACTGTCACCTTCTCTCTGCACAAACACAAATAGATTCTGCAAAAAAATAAATAAAAATAACGTTTCCCTGTCACACTACACACCAGTATATAGGCTGCCATGAAACTACATGTATCTGTAATTATCACCTTTGTTCATGTGAGACGGACACGTGTCCCTTTCAGCTTTGCCTCGTCGTTCTTTGCATGTCGCTCGGTGTCAAGTCGGGACATCTTGTCAATCACAGAAGGATCCTGCAAGTGGAAATTCATCAGTATAAGTAATAAGCTCGTCTCAATAGAAACAGACTGCACTTATTCCCAATAAACCTTAAAGCTCTAAAAGCAGCAGCGATGAGAGCACAACAGATGAGAGTTCGAGGACATACCTTTTTTCACACACATGCTGTCGAAGAAAAGCAAACATCGCAGTCATTTATTTGGAAAAGGTGAACTGGACATATGAGCAGTGAAAACAAAGGCAGTGAACCAGAAAGAAGCAGCTGGTGCTTTCCCTTTGCAAAATACAAGCAGTTGTGTGATATTTTACAGTACCAGCAGATGGTCTCTCAGTGGTGGCAGGTTTGCAGAGACTGTCCACCCAACATGGTTTGGTCTCTGAGATGTGTTTCCACAGCAAACTGTAGACTTTAAGGCCCAATAACACCAGTGACAGTTTCATCGGTTTACAGCTGATTAACATTTCTCAGTTTCTGTGCAGAATTGTGTAATTGTATAGTCCAAAGCAGGAAGACACAGCTTCACTATCAGGCTGAGGACAAACTGAAAAACCAGGCTCCTGAAGGCTTCAGGGTTTTTAACCACTGCTGTGAAGAAGCATCTGTCACTTTTAAATTACTTACTGAGACTTAAGAAAGCACTCTGACAATGGTGATGGGGAAATGAAAGGAGCTGCTGCATTTCTCAAATAAATCTTTTAGCTCCCACATGGTGGAACATCCCTGTAGGCCTATGCTCAGATGTGGAGGAACCAGGTATTCTCTAACATAGCACTGATTCAGTCTAAAGAGTTTCATCCAAACAGCAGACGTGATTATTTATTTTAATTTTTGTATGGGACAAATGAATCAAAATGGAGACTCCTGCAATAACATTTGACTAATGTTTCATGTGTTTTTAAAGGAACCACATTAATGTCTATAAAGCCTCAGCTGTGTGACACTTATTAACTTAGTTAACTAGTTAATTCAGTTGGTTTATTGCTCGTCTGACAGAAATTAGCTGCAAGTTAAAGATACAGACCAACCTACTGAGGAAATTCCCCAAAGGTTAATGAAACTAGGTATCTAACCAACACTGTATGAACAGTTGGCTGCAGTGTGCCTACCATTCTCCTGTGGCTTTCAACTTCCCTAGAAGCCAAAAGAGGAACTGCCAGATCACTGCCCTGCTGCAAAGCTCCCCAGCCGGACTCTGGTCTCTGAGCTCTATGTCACAGAAACCTGCAGGAGGCAGTGTTCTCCAGTGACTGCAACAAACAGTAAAACAGAGTGTAAACAGTTAAAAACATGGCAAATTATGGGCATTTTTTCAGTTACCAAATATCCAGCACAAGTCCTGTCAGCTGTCCAGGAAAACAGGGGGAAGTAGAAAAGCTCTTTGGAAAAACATCATCATGTTTGGCCTCTGACAGACACTAACACTTCTCAGAAAACTTATTCCAAGTAAATAAGCAAAGGCTCAGGATAAACCTTCAAAAGATCACTGTTTATTGCCAAATCTCTCAGCTGCCCGGCTCGTGAACCCTCAGCTGTGTCAACTGATACGTGTGGTCAGTACAATCTTAATCCACACTATCATTCATTGTTAGTGACACTGAGACTAAACTGAAACCTGGCAGTTACATTTAGCAGCACAGACACAATGAAAACAGTTTGGAGTCTCCAAAACCACAGACCTGAAAGACGCCGTCGTCATGAGGGAAACTATTATTGTCAAATACTGGACAACACACGTCATGGTCACTTCCTGGGATCTTCATTATGTCCGTCTCAATAAATCATTGTTGTGTAATGATGGTGTGCGCGCACACACACACACACACACACACACACACACACACACACACACACACACACACACACACACACACACACACACACACACACACACACACACACACAAACCAGCAGGTAAATGAACCTTGAGTTCTGCTTGTTTTGGTTAAAGTTTGAACCAATTATTTTATTTCTTTGGCAGCAGCAGAATATATTGGTATAATGGTAATGATGGTATATTCCCTCATCGCAGTTAGAAACTAGTTGACCAACAGCTGTTTATGTAGATCCAGCTGACAGGGTGTGATACTGATATGTGGGTCATGTGGGTCACACGTCTTTTAGCTCTGTGCTCGTCTCCACCTGTTCAAACAGGAAATATCTTTGGCTGTTCAGATACTTTAGTCTCTTCTTCCTGCTCTGAAGCAGAATCGACATGTGTATTCACATCTTCCCTGCAGAGTAAATCCCTTTTATAATCACCTCCTAAACAAACCCTCTTACTGACACTGGATTACACGGCTGCTTTATACTGTACTGTCAAACAATTACAGCACCTCACAGCCCAGCGGGCAGCAGTGTCCCACCACTTCACCCACAAGGGCACACAAACCCACTTTGCTCTAATTACGAGCCTACCATAAGGGTGTCTGGGAAATGAGTTATGAAGTTAACCAAAGCATGAAACTGCTCACAAGGTTTTTCTAAGTAAAGAGGAAATACAACAATTATTATTCACATTATTGTTAGTTGACACAACAAGGGGGTCACTCATCGATGACGTATCATATCAATGTGGAGAAAATAAGCCTGATAATGTCATAATAATCTTATCTAGAGCTTAGAAATGAAGAGGCAAAAAGCTTTTAATTGCATCATGGGAAATGGAGTACTAGTTTTTGGAAGGTTATAGGTTATCAATGCTGCTTCAATTCTTTTCTCAAGTTGAAAATATTAAGAAATCAACAGAAAACTAAATGTTTAAATCATCTATCAAACTAAAACACACAAATATTACAAGCACATGATGTTTTCTGTTTACTGGGTAAAACAATATAGAGTCAGATGGAACAATCAATCAATCAATATAGAGCCGTTGGGAACATGTGACAGACATGTTTATCAATTACTGTACTCATTTAAAACTGCCACACCAAAGAGGCTTTTCCATCATCTCTGTCTCAGACTTCAGATGGAGCCAGTGTTGTAGTAACTGCAGAAAACCAAGACGTGGCAGCAGCAAACTCTTTAACAAACATTACAGATCAGGGTCTCAATACTAAACTAAAGACATGTGTGTGTGAAATGTAGTTTGAGGAGCAGATTTCTCAGACTGATACCAATTTGGTTTTTCATCCATTTTTAAGATCAGAGCTGAAACCTCTGAAATCTTCTCTAGGGAGCTCCCTCTGTGTTAATTAGTCATCACAACTTTAACTAACTTAACTAACGTAACTTGTGCAAACACATCTGACCAACATGCACCTTGCCAGCACCATCACCCCCCATGACCCAATAAACAAGACGCTTCACGCTGAAAGCAAAGACCTGGGAGTGTTTCCAACACGATGGGAGACGGTGTGTCCTCCTATGTCTCTTTGATGAAGAAACCAAAACCAAAACCAGCATGACAGCAGTGAAAGGTCATCAACCCTGATCAACCCTGATCAGCGGCCTGTTATGGGCTGGTTGTTTATTTACATAAGGTGAACTGGGTGTAATGCTACGGTAACAACAGGCCAGCGGGCACGGATGAAATTGCACACTGATGTCAAAGTGTGTGTGTGTGTGTGTGTGTGTGTGTGTGTGTGTGTGTGTGTGTGTGAGGATGAAAGAAAAACTTTTGGCACAATCCGCAGTAACGGTGGCGACCGTGCGTTTTACTTCCATGACACTGAGAGATCATTTCTTCAGCCTAGTAGTTTGATGAAACTAACGATGTGCAGACACCAGATAAAACCAGAGCATCTTTTCCTTGTGTGGCCCCAAGGCCGGGGCCTTTCATTAACTCGCCTGTGGATTTGTTATCACTAATTTTAGATGCACCCGTGCAGTAAAGGCGGTTCGCTTTCGCCTAATAGGCAGCAGATGACATTTGAAAAGGTTGAAATAGCAGGCAGGAGGTCTGACAGCAACCCATGGAACGGGTTCCCTTGGAGCCAGGTCCTTACTTTTGTTCGACAGAAAACGAACACAAACGGAAAAAAGTTGACAAGGTGCAGCGGGAGACACACTGGGACGGTTCAGAGGACACAGACAGAAAAAGAAGTGTGGGGAAAAAAGGCCCCATACTGTTATTATTGAGCCTCACACTGAGCTCTCCTGCTGAGAGCGTGTGCACCAGTAAGATAAGCAGATGACTAATGCAAACTTCCACCTATACGTGCGACACTCGACATTATGATCGGCCATAAGCTCATTAAGCTGCTGCTTACGAAACATAAAGAGATTTTCACTTCTGCACATGTTATTTTTGAACCTCTAAAGCTTCTTATACACATGTTCAGCAGTAAAAAGCATCTGTAGCATCCTGGTGTGTCTGTGCCTCCACTCAGAGGAGGAAGAGAAGAATATGGCACAGCTGAAAATAGCCTCTTTTCTCACTTGTTGCACCATCACTTCTTTCCCCATTTTCTGTTTGCCACCCCACGTACCTACATCCTCCTCCAACACATTCACTAATCCCCTCTGTTCCCTTCCTACTTTTCTTGGCATCGTTTGATTTTTTCTCTTTGCTTCTCCTCCAGTTATCAGCACCATGTTCCAGCCTGGGGAACAGACTGTTCAGGTAGCATTTAAAGTGTTTTGGGCTGTGGCCTGAAAGCTGCTCAGTTCAAAGTGTGCTGAGCTGCCACTGCACATACAGATGTTAGAGCTGAATCTGCCTGTGAATTAATACACACAAATCCATTTGGTTATTAAAGCAGCTTCAGGTGTAAACAATGACCATTTACCTGTTTGTCGCACCTTCACAACTATTTTATCTTTACACACAAGCGTCTCATTTTAAACGAAACCCAGCGAGACGCTTTTTCTATTTTCTAATTAGTCTGGAATCGCTTTGGTTGAGATCGATTTCCAGGACTCAGAATAAACCAATCTGACGCGTGAGGTAACATGAGAACACATGAGACCACTTATCACCAGCTCTGTGCATATTAGTGAACAGAGTAAACAACAAAAGCCAGTTGCAGAAAGATTTGGGGACTTGGGACTGAGAAACGTTATGAACGAGTCATCATATGTGCAAGGCTTGTTTGAATCTGATTGGACGACTGGAGCGTAAAGCCCGCCCCATTGCAGATGAACGGCTGTGATTGGCCCGGCTCTTTATCTTTAAAAGGTAGAGCCTCCCTACAAGGGGGTCCAGACCCACAGTAACCCTAACCCTAACCCTAACCAAGTCTAGGCCTTTGGTGTCCTTGTACATGAACGTGTCAACAATTAATTAGTGTGACAAGATCATTTTTAACTTATAACCCTAAGTTCACCATGTGAAGAATATTCATGTGCCGACACCCTTCACTTACCTTCAGTCTGAAGACGCCCTCAGGTGTGATCTAGACGACAGAACCGAGGGAAGAGAAATATGAAATGTTAGCTCCTACATGACTTACCAAGCAAAGTGGGCGCAGGATTTTTTCCTCCATAAATTATGGATCCCTGCCCGTCTCTGCAGCAGACAGCCAGCCTCCAGCCATCCATCTCTTCCTCAGCTCAGTCTGCCGGTCTCAGATATATACATATGGATAACATGAAGGCAAAGGGGTGGATTCAGGTTGCAAAGGGAGGCACACAGCAGCAATGACAGATCATGTAACTAAAACACATTTTACCATCGGAGACAGAGAAAAGGACGAGAAGTGAAGCCCCGCTGTCAGGACGCGGTAAAACATGAATCTAGCAAAGCCAAGTCACTTTTAACCAGATCAAACAAGTGATCACACCTTTAACTTTCAGTCCTGTTCAATAATCCTTTAAAGGGCTTGTCCCTGCATGATGGAACAGGACTATATGCTGAGGCACAACATGTTCCAGTTGGGGATAAGTTGCAGCGTCTCTGCACTAAGACCAGAGACTTAGTGATTTATCACCGTGTTTATTTTGATGTCAGAGTATTAATGAACATGTGGACTGGCACACCACGTCCAGGCAGCTGTTATTAAAGTTCGTTTTGCTCAACAGACACGTTGCCGTCTCAGACACAGGTAAAAGCAGAGGGAGTGACGCCTCTTGGTGCGATTATGATATTACCAACAAAGATTTCACTCTACTGTACAACATTAATGGGTTTTGTGTTCTGCAGTGCCAGGGACAGCCACGCTGAGCTGAACTTTGATCACACAACAGGCTTTGTTTTGCGTTCAGAGCCTGCCCTGGCACAGGTTTAGAGCCAGCTCATCTCGACTTAACACCAGAAACCAACAGCTGAGGCTTTGACAGCACCGGTGGATTTTCCATCACAGTAAATCTTTGAAGGCACCACGCTTGTTCTGGAGCTTGATGTGGAGTAATTTATGTTTACGACATTATCGGTGCCGATAAGGAAACATCCATTCATCCGTGTTCGTCTCCGAGCTGTGATGGAAGAAAACTGACATTGTCATCTGCCAGATTTCTTTGTGCACAGCACGACTGCTCTTGGCAACGACAACAGTGACAGATTAACTACTCAAACATTCGCAATAACTTTTAAAAGCATGGGTCTATAAATTCAGAAGTACAGCAAAGAAGCAGCTGATGAATTTTATCAGCTGCAATGACAGTTTTAGTCAAATGTAGTTACTCAGCGTTAACGGAAACAGCCTCCAGGTGACTTTTCAATCTTTGTAGGTGATTTGTTTTAAATAAAATTCCTAAACCACAACCACAATTAAAAAAAAAAAAAGATGCCATTACAGTACAATATTCACCTCATGTTAAAAAGAAAAATCTTTGTTAGCCCTTGGATGATTTGGATGTGTGCCACAGGAAGACACGTCCAAAACCCCAAACCAAATGAAGTGAAACACGCCAAGGAGAACACGTGAATCTGAAAAACATGAGGCTACTTTACACCAACATTTGCCCTCACCATTTACAGATGACATGTACAGTTGACTTTCATCAACAGTGCTAGAAATGGTGTAACTATCAGTCGATAACTACGACCGCTGAGAAAATATGGTTTGAAAGGAAATAAGCTTTTGTGAACATGTCAGTGTCACTGATGGTGACTGTACATTTAGTGTTAAACCACAGGCAAAGTCAGCAAGAACTGAACATCAGCTACAGTATCTGTAAGTGACTACTCTGACTCTTAGTGCATGAAGGTTTGGGTTTAACAAATAACTTCAGAGTGACACGTCATAGACGACATAGGCAGTGTGAGCTTATCTGAGTTTATTTTTATTCACATTTAAAAAGATTCTCATGGCAGCACATTCCTCCAACTATACGTGTGAGAATTCTTGTCCCACAGACAAAAAAAAAAAAAATCCATAGAAGAAAAAGAAACGGTTAAAAATTCCATAAGACCATAACTTTCAAAAGTAAACCAGGGATAAAAACCCATAAGGGTAAGACAGTGGGTGGGAAAAGGTAGAAAAGCAGCATTTAAAACTTTGGGGGAGAAAAGTGTCTTCAGATACGACAGAAGTGTCATGTGCTTTAGTGTGTGTGTGTGTGTGTGTGTGTGTGTGTGTGTGTGTGTGTGTGTGTGTGTGTGTGTGTGTACACACTGTCTCAGAGCAGGCACGTTAGCAGTCGAAGACACAGCTTCACTTTCAGATCAATTTCTATCAGCGTCACAGGAGCCCGAGAACCGAGTGCAGCAGGTGCAGCATTTCAAGCTCACTACACATGATGGAGACTTAAATCAAAGTGCAGCAAGTCACAGAGACCAAGTACGTTTTCCCCAGGAAACAGGAACTTTTTGAGGAACTTGGTTCATCTACCTGCATTACACCTGTTCTGTGGTGTCACTTAGGATGAAGGATGGTGACATTTCTCATAATTTGTTAATTTGTTGTTAATTTAAAAGTGAAATTCAGCTTCGGCGTCTTCCTGCTTCTCGACGGGGCGAAAAAAGTGAGTAAAAAGTTGAGCGAGTTAGAAATGAATGAATAGAATAGTGAATAAAAATAAAACCCTACTCTGATTGTTTTATGGCGGCTACACTCATAAATAAATAACCATCGAACACCGACTCAGGTGCTCCGGTGATTCAGTCTTGTCCTCTGCCTTTTTCTTATTTGTAAGATTTAATTTATAAGATTCAACTCAAACATCAGAGTCATCAGTAAACACACAACGAGGACATGTCTGCTTTTTTCCTCGTGTTAATACTGTGTTTCAAACACCAGCGTGATTTTAAATTCTTTTAATTTTTCATGGGTCTGATTTGTTCCCACTAAATTGTGTTAGGGAAAGCACAACAGGTCCATTTAGCTCCGAGACAGTTCCTAAGAAAAGTTCCTCTGATTCTCAAGTACCAGGAAGCTTCAGTGGAAATGCAGTTATCGAAGTAGGTTAAATGGAGACGCTGGCAGGACAGAGCAGGGAGATTCAAAACAGACAGTCGTTGTTGTGATTTTAGCCTGTAGGTGAACCGCCTGCTCGTCAATGAGTCGTCTCCTCACGACAGACAGTGCCGACTTTGTCTCTATACACTCGTGACACACACGTACACTGTATGTATGGAGCCCATGTGTGCTGCACTGTGTACACACTAACAAAAACAGAACTGTGTGGGCGAGGGCTTTCTCCTTCTCTCCCCCATAGCATGAAGGGATTGTTGTGTCTCCACAGAGCCTGCTGTGTTTAGGGAACAGAAATATAAATACCAACATGTTCTCGAGGAAGCTTCCAGAGTCTGTCGGGTAAACTGCCGTCCCAAACCACAGCATTTTAAGCCTTTCTGACTCATCTGACTGTTCTGGGTGTATTTCAATATTTTCTTTTAATCTCTAAATCCCATCTTTTGACTCACGAGCTCCTCTGGTCGTCTGTCCAGGAGAAAACGGAAGGGAAAAAAAACAAAACAAAAACTAACTAAACACCAGGAGATAAAACATCGAAATGCCAAAATTCACAACTGGTGTAAACAAAACCTCATTTACTTCCCCGATGTCACCGTCCACATCCTCAGCAGATGCCTCGTGATGATGATTAAGTTCAGTTCGGAGGCTGGTAACCAAATGGACCAGTCTCTTCCAATTCTGCATATGTTTGTGTTTGTGCATGGTCACTGATACTGGAGGTAGTTCTTGAGCGTCTGCGGCAGTGGGAGCGTGTCGATGTGATGGATTCGCTCTCTACCCAGAGCCAGTCGGGCTACACGGCGGCACAGGTCCGTGAGGGGAAGGGGCTCCGCTGTGAGAGAGAAGACAGGAGAGACATGGTCAGGGTCCCCCCTCCTCAAAAATATATTCTGTTCTTGTCAGTGCTATCAATTCTTTGGACGGCCACATGATTAGAGTGTGTGTGTGTTTTTTTTTTAAACACACTTAGACATACTGTATATACACACAGTGTCAGCTGCACACAAGCGTATCCCACAACAGACAATCCCAACATCTGACGGTGGACAGAGCTGCCAGCTGCATGTGGCTCCATGTAGAAATAAGGGGCAGAGCCTGGAGTCCTCACAGCAACATAAAGACCAGCAGCATCTCCCAAACAGACGTGCTTACAATTCATACAATACAGGCCATTGCAATATCTCAATAGAGCACAAAGTATAAAGGAGCTTTTACATTACTGATTATGCCACACTCCTGTAAAACCTCCACAGGACCTGCAGAGCAGCTGTAATAAAAAGAGAAAATGACACATGCACCTGGGTAATTCCAGCTTTACGTTACTGTGGGTAAATGTCAGTGACCTTATAAATCAATGGCTGTTAAACTGGATGGGTCAGTGTCCGACGTGCTGGTTCAGCAGTGGATGTAATTAAGTGCACACTCTATCCAGTCTAATTCTGACTGCTGTCACTTGGAAGGAGAAGCAGAAGCTAACTCGTATTAAAACATTCCCACTATGTGGCGGCCTTCCTGCTTATGTATGTCAGACACACTTAACTGCTGCCCCTTTACGGACGCCACGCTGCTCCACCTGCAAGGACCATCTGGTGGAGCCGAGTTCAAGCTGCTCAGAGTCCACCTACACACTGTGCAAAGGACGTGACGCACGCACACACGCACACACACACACACACACACACACACACAGTATTCGGTCTAACCTCAGGTCCTCTTCAACACTGGTGTGTTCCTTGTGTTCTCATTTCATTGTAACACTGCATGATATCTCTCTGTCTAGTCAATAAATATGTTTATTGTGTAACATATAAAGTATCTATCTGTTTGCAGATGACGGGAGTGTTTAAAACACACACCTTGCCTTTCCATACATAAACATGCTCACTAATCCGGACGGGCCTCCTGTGGCTGAATGAGCCATTTCTCTCCACGGCGTATTAAAAGTGACCACATCACCACAAACCAAGACCCAACGCCAAACGAATATGAAGCAAATATGTGATGTTCAGCCTGGAGTTTGTCTGAAGTCAAGACAGAACAAGAAGCAGCTAAACACTGAGCATCATGATGTTAATGAAGTGCAGATCAGTATAGACCTAATGCGTGTCAGGAACAGTGATGATGACCTTTCACCTGGTGAATCTGTTTAGGATACCCCCATCCTTTGCTTCGTGAGCTTATTGGCAATTGAGGGTGAACTTCTTTGCAGGAGCTCCTCAGTGAATTTCACTGCTCTGCTCTTGTGGGCGACTTCTAAAACAGCATCACGGGGCAATAATGAGACCCAGCCGTGAGCGAGTACAGAGAACAGGGCACAGCTTGATTGCATTGCCATGTGCATAAAAAAGCCTTTAAAGACTAAATGTGGCAGAACAAAAATTCATTTGTAGGCACATCAACATGACAACTGCACCAAACTGGAAAAACATGTTGAATGTACGGACGATGAGACCGTACAGCTCAAACACTTGCCAGAGCAACCGCCTCACGTCTGCCCAACACCTTATTACCCTCAGTCTGCAAATGCAAGGCAGTACTTTAGTATATTAGCTCAAAGGAAGAGACGCTAAGACAACAGGTAGTAACATCACATCTCCATCCATCCATGCAATATGTAAACACCCTGAGATCACAGCCTTGGTGCAAATGGGGCCTCTGTGGTTTGGTGAGAGAGATGGATGGTACTATCTGTTAGGCCTAACAGCACCTATCAATCAGTCCACCCTTGGGAGCACAGTCCTTGGACATAGGTGACCAGCTCCTCCCAACACCACTGTTCGTGTCGTCGTTACTGGACGTATATAATCATGTTCCATGTGAGTTATGTGTCTAGTGCTCAACCCAGTGTTGAAGTTTAGTGTAAGAAATAAAACACTGGACAGCTGTGAAGAAAAACTAAATTAACAGCATGTTTTCAGCCCATTTTACTGCAGGATAAATAGTCGTGCCCCAAGAGAGCCACAAAACAACAAGACAGCTGCACATTTCACCCAATTACAGATAAATTAACTACTCGAGTTGGGCAAGAATTAATCTGCAGAACAATCTCAGCACACAATAGATTTTAATCTTAACGCGTACCAACTGTGAGGTGTGTTGTCCTTCTGTGGGGAAAGAACTTTTTTCAGGCTTTTACTGGAGAGAACACTTTCACATTTATTTCCACAAGGCTCATTAAAAAAACAAACAAAAAAAACAAACCCTGCTTCAGTTTGTAGTTTTCGTTGCTCTTCCTGCCTCGATCACCAGTTCCAGTAACAGTGAGAGTTTTCACCAAAACTGAAACACGACTGCTTACAGGAAGATGCTGGTATAAAACAGCTGCATCGCTCTGCGACAGTGCTCCCCTGAGGGAGGCGATGACGTGAGGATGCGACAGACTTGCTGAAAACCAGCAAATGCTTCCTGCCATCAGCTGGTGTCTGTGGTGAAAGGACTGCCCAGAGCAACAAGTGGATCCTCTCAGACCGGTGATAGAAACCAACAGGAAATACACAACTGATACGAATGACTCACTGACTATTGAGTCATTTTCAGACCAGCTTGGCTCAAATGAGAACCAGGCTCCATTTATCATAAACACCACAAAACTATTTCGTATTATGTACGTGGATACCTACCTATACTGATTTTGGTGAGTATATTTTGGCAAAAATGGAACAAAATGACATTTGCCATTCGTGTTAATAAAGGAAACACCTTAAAATTAGGTGCACTAGCTCATATCCCCATTATAAATAATGTCAGTAATGCCAGTAAGATGAAACTCTGTGAAATGGCCCATTCATGCAGATCACATATTCCCTGGGGGTAGGGCTGATCCAATTGGTTGGAAAAACCAATCATTATTGGCTGATCAGAAGAGCCTGTGAGACGATGTAAGACATGACCCCAGCCATGCCCGGTGCGAATCGTTCACTGGTCTGGAGTTGAACCAGCACATGATGCAAACTGTACCAGAAAGACAAACTTGCAGTTTGCATCATGTGCTGCACAGAAATCCCTCACGGAGAAACAAATATTTCAACTCAACAACCCGAATCAGACATTTAAAGTTCAGTCACGTCAAGGAACGTGACCCTCTGCCTATCAGAGCCCATTGTGAAGTGGACAGCCATTTGCTTTGTGAAAAGATAAAAGCTGTTATCCCATTATTGTGCAAGCAGCACAAGTCTACCTTTGTGCACAAGTGTTGAAAATGTAGCTGGGAAGAGAAAAGCTGTGTGCCCAAAATACAGATTCTCATATTTAAAAGAAAAATATGCCATTGACGCAGGAGATTTATGCTTCGAGAACTGAATGAACAACTCTGTCCCTCTCCCTGTACTAATTTTCTACTCCTGGGGTTTAGCCTTTTGTTGCAATTATAAATATGCAGTTACCTAAAGATGGAGGAAACTAATCTATCAGAAATATTAGATGTTGAGTTCCTAAAACTGCAGATATTCATTTATTTATTTTCCAGTTGTTTGTCTAAAATACTCCCAAAAATGAAGCACAGTCTATTGTTTCAGCTGTGTGTCTAAGTGGACACAGACAGAGTGGAATATGGATATATTAGCTGTCAATTCACAAAGTCCCATCAACTTTCACACTTTACATTCATTGTTTTTAAAAACAGGTAAATTCATAAAACAATAGATCCTGTGATCTTTTCATGATCTGCCTCAAAAATCATGATCAGAGCAGCATGTTTCTTTTCCAGCACTGACATATGTCATTTAATATTTGCATTGTGTTCTTCTAAAGGTATAATTAGCTGATTTTAGAGCATTCGAGTGCCTATTTTTGAACAGTGAAGGCTCTTTGCTCATTCTTCATTTTTCCTCCTGCTGCCAACCCATCATGCAACTGTCTCTGCACTTTCCCTTCCTCTCAAGCACTCAAGTCTTTTTTGTAACGGCCAGAATTTCTGACAGATTTATGGAAAACTGTAGAGGAGATGGAGTGTGGGAATGTGTGTTTAAGGACGAGCGAGTGCCTGATGCACCACTGGACTGCAGAGACACACACCTACCTCACACTTAATCGAGAACAAAGTGGAGGAAGGGGAGGAAGGTTTTCAGAGTCTGCCTTCACAGATCTGATATAGGCAGCAATCAAGCTCCCTCCACACTGCTGTCCAATGACTGTGTGTTGAAACACGTGCACTACACACACACATCAGCTCTCTATGTGAGACAACACAACCCAGTTATGTCCCATTTAGACATAAGGGGCAGAACAGGTTGAATCTTTTTTGGCACATGTTCCAATTTAGACCTGGTTAAACTACACCCCCTTCATTCTGCGTTCCTTCCATTACGAGAGACGCACCCAGATAACAGGCACAGGAGCAGACTCCCCACCATGCTAATCTAATAGATTAACATAAAACTGTTGGGGCTGTCTGACCTAGTTTAAAGAAGACGAGTCTATGTGTCTACATATGACATATGCAGCCCTTAAGGTTCGGACCCACCTCCAGTCCCAAAATGGAGGGGGGGGGGCTATATTAAGTATTGTCAACAATCCAGTAAACCTAACTGGACACTGCAGGTGTCCAAACTGAACCATCGACCCACAGCAGAAACCAACTGCTCATTAAACTAGCCGGAGGTTGATGTGAATTTCTGCCACTGACGATGTCCAACATCCGATCACCTCAAACTACGAGACGCCAGTGAGCGAAGCATGAACTGCCTTTAATGTGGTCTGTGCCCCATGTGGTGCTCTCTGGAGGCCGAACTGACATGATTACAGAGAGGGCCGCTGTAAGAGCGTAATGCGCCGATAACACACCAACACCAGCTGCCTGGCCAAATTCTATGTGTTTTCCACATAGAAACTAGCAAAAGCATTTGTCACACATTCTGTGGTATAACATTTACCAGACCTCCCTTTCACAGACCAAATACCACTCAACTGCTTTTTCTTAATCTTATTTGAACAGATAAAGAGGCCAGGCATGTGTGTCTTTAGGAGAATTTTAGAATTCCTGTCCACTGGATAGATTTGGCACAAAAATACATAAATTAAGCACAAATATATATATATACATATATATATATAAGCACCAGATGGTCGTTCTTGAAAGAACACACAGAACAAATTGATGTGGTCTAATGGAAACATAAGCTGGAAACTGGTACAATCAACACAACATACCAGGCTTTGTTTATTTAATCACTGTTCTTGGTTTTGCTGGCAGTGGATTTTTAGCACCAGTGTTTCCAAACCAGGCCGATCCAAGTAGAGAAGATCCAACAAGGTTAAATTTAGCTCATCAATATGGATGAAATTCTCAAAGCAAAGCTGCATTGGACAGTGAGATACTCTTAGCTAGTCTTCACTGTCTGGGCTCTTAAAAACCAGGCTGACTCACTCACATGGGTGGTTGAAGAACATCCCAAATCACTCTTCATTCCTGGACCCAGATATTTAAAGGTGCATTAGCCTGTTAGCTTCATTTTACTGTTGATGATTTGACTTGCTGGAATTTCTGGTTCTTTAAGATAAGGCTTAAAATGATCTGGAGCTGTTGAAACCCCATGGCATTATGAGAGGATTTTACATGCGTCTGCAAAACCTCATCATCATGTTCTGGGACCCAGTATAGACAGCAGAGTTTATGCACTAAAACCAGACACTAAATGAAAAGCCCCATTTTGAAACAGAAGCTTAAGTGAAATGTACGTTTACCAGCCACAGTCCACTTCCTGGACTACGCCATGTGGACAGAAGATGAGGTCTTTGTGTAAATTACAGCAGCTCTGTGGTGAAGCTTTCTAAGACAATAACACCGTCCTCACTTTTGCAAGGTCAAAGTTCATGTTATGGCTCGTATCTGTACTCTGAACAATGACAGCAGTTCTGAACTGCAGAAAGATAATAACCCATTTGCATAAGGCAAGCCTTTGGCCAACAAACTAGTGAGCAAGCAGCCTGGTCAGCTATTAACCACCCACCTATTCAACAAAAAGTCAGCTAAAGCGTTTCCAAAGCAACCTGCCACCACAATCGGGAGCGTAAGCAGGATTAGTGTTGAAAAGAAGAACGAGTACAACAGAACAAAGCAGCAGGAGGAAGGAAATGAAACAATCGGAGCTGGAGTCAAATAGGGTTCATCTGCAAAGGGGGAGGGCAGAGCGCATGAAACGTTTCCTCTGGTCCGTCTCTTTCAGGTGTTCATGAGTGCAACTCAGCTTGTTACCATCAGTCCTACTGTGGTGCCCTGAGGCTTGGTGGTGTAGAAACAAACATGGATTCTTAAGAATAAGAAGAGGAGGATGCTGAGATTGCTTTGCACTGGGCATTAGCAAGACCGGGGTATGACAAGTGACAGAAGTCGTCTCTCTGTGGGGCTGGGACCAAAGTGTTCAGAGAAGCAAAGGAAGGATGATAAAACTGAATTAATGCCGAGTGTCAAGGGACAAATACAGACAGGAGAGAAAACTACAAGGATACTTATCTCTTTTTGCTAAGTCAGAGGGAGGAAGACAATAAAAAAGGACCACATGTCATGACAAGTCAAAGGTGAGATGAAAAAGTAAAAGTGAATCTTCTGATTTGCTATAAGAGGATGAACAAATGTGAGACGTGGCCTCAGGGAGCTTCCATTCCTCTGCCAGATATTGAGATGAGCCCTCTGCCTGATGTTACACACTAAAGTCATGCACTTTGTCAGAACCAAACTCTTTGCATTCAATCAAACTCAACTGACGACATGTTTATTGTTTGTACTAGACAGCAAATATGAATAACAATATGAATATAATTTCCAACAGAGACAAAAACAAGACTGTTTTGCATTCAGGCTTATGAGTTAGCACCATTAGCCTCTTCCATTAGAAAACTCTCCCTCCAAGCTTCATTAGTAACAACAACAACAACAGACAGTTTGAAGAATTCATGCACGTCTCCGGCTTCAGAACCACCAAGTCTAGAGGAAACTATGAGGGTGAAGGACCTTAATCCTTTGCATTAACATATATTGTCATGCAGCCTTGGTCAAACTGACTATAACATGGCTCCCAGCAGTTTCTAGCGGGACAAGAAGGCCCTTCAGTCTTTGGGCTTATTGCCGGTCATAAACCATTTTGTTATTTGCAAGTTTTGTGGCCCTTTGAAGCCTCAAACCCTTTACAGTACTTTTCCACACATGCAGTAGAACTGCCAACGCTTGTAAACACACATTGATGTGTAAAAATGGGTGGAGTTCAACTTCAGGCAAACAACACCCAGCACATTTGACACAAAGGAAAATGGGGATCCCTTCAGAGTCCTCTTTCTGGCCCCATGCTATAAGACCAAGGAAGTCCAGATTCACTGACATGTATCAGTTCAGTCTGCCAACTCATGTGGGTACTGAGACTTTCACCTGTTCAAACATGTTCACCAGAAACGTTTTTCCTTAAACTCAGTACAGTGCTCAGTACAGGCACCACAGGCAGTATAGAAACAGCTGCCTATGGTTTTATAAGAATCAGCATACATACAGCCAACCAAACAATGAGCTAAACTGCACCCGTGGGTGTTCAACAGGTCTGACAGCTGCTCACTGCATGAAGTACAGGAAGCTGTTGCTGGTTATGTCTGGTCTTTAAATTAATGAATGTGAAATTTGAAATGAAAAGCTGATTCCATTCAACGTAAACGTGCAGGTCATTTAACTGGACAGTTCCCACTAAGGCCAGAGCTCAGAGGCACACTGGGACACCCTCAGGAATTCCACTAGCATACGCACATGGCGTGCATCCATGGACATGGTGTTCATGCCTCACTGTCGGCTACGCCCCCAGCCCGCATTGGGTCTTTGTGCAGTGTGCAGGCAGGACAGAGGGCTATTACGCAACCCGAAGGACAGTCGTCACGATGGAAATCACTGTACTATTTGGACCGATGACAGAGGGGGATAGAGATTTGTTGTTGTGCTGCGTGTGCATGTGAAAATATGGGGGGGGGGGGGGGGGGCTGTCTAAAGACTTGAGAAGGTGCTAAAAAGTGACAGAGGGAGGCAGATTGGAAACAGTACATAGCATGTACATAGCTGCTTCCTGTTGGTAAACAACACAGCAGCACCTCTTACTGTGGGCGTTTTAGAAATCACTGCAGACAGAAATGTGCACTGCAGATCCATCATTCATGCTCTCTGGAGCACATACGACAAATCTGTACCAAATGTCTTGTTTTAACCCTTAAATCCTGCACATTTCAGCTGAGCCAAGACCAGAGACAAGACTCATCACTCATGTCTACCATGTGTTGCGTCACTGGACATGATGTTAAAGCACAAATCTCACCCTGGCCTTTTGCAGCTTGGATAAGCAGGTCTAAATATAAAGCTATCCTAAATTTAACACACAAACTTAACATCTCTGCACTGTGAAAAATTACCCACCTCTGCACACCTCTGCAGTGATGCAAACAGCGGGACTAACACGGGCATGAACGTTCAAACTGGAAGCTACTGGGAAAATATGCGGTTTTGAGTTATACAAATATTATTCTAGTTATAAATAGATCTCAAACCCCTGTCTCCATGTTTACTACAAATCAAGTTGAATTAAGTATCAGCTCTCAGCCGTGCATAAACATATCTTACATAGCAGAGTGAAGTCTTCTGATAATGAGGGAATATGCTAAACCTAAACAGGGATTATGCTGTACATTTTAGAGGGAGAAAAACTGGCACCAAGCACAGAAAATGGTAAACACAATGACATTTTATCATTTCCTGTGCTAACACCTTATTCTCTAAACTGTGGCATTTAGCATGTTTCCATTAGGGCTCCAGTACTGAACACTAGGGCAGCAAGCAAACAGCAGGTGTTTTACACATTGTCCTCACGACTTGATATGTTACACACCAGAGTACCACCGTTTGGTGCCAGCCAGGAACCAAAGAACAAAAAACAAAAACAGCACAATTTCCACCACTTGTTCACTCTGTGTGTGTGTGTGTGTGTGTGTGTGTGTGTGTGTCGTGCCACTTACGGTCTAGTCCGTTGACGTAGCGAATTGAAACTTCACAATGCCCCCACACAGCACTGACGATGGGATACAGTTTCTTGCCCTTTAGTCCCCTAAAAGCCACTCCCAGGTATTGTCCGTCTACCATGAAGCTGAGTGTCCCTTCGTCCATATCTAGAATTACTGTCAGAGAGTCTGGAAGCACAAAAGACTCGTCCGCCTCCAGAAAACTGGGGTATGTGGGCGCTGACGTGGAAACAGGCCGGTTCTTTCCATCATGATAGAGTCTGTTCCGACCCAGGTCCCAGCCCCAGGACTCAGCGTCTGAGCCGACCAGGGCGGTGTAGCCCACCGAGTGTAAAGGCGCTTCGGCAGTGGCCACGCCCACGACAGCGTGGGTGCCTCTCTGTCTGGCCGGCCAGTGAATCCTCCAGACATGGAGGCCCCTGGTGTAGCCGACATTACCTCGGATACAGTCTGTGCTCTGTGCTACAGGGTGTCGGTGGAACGTCAGCTTGTCATCCTCCTTAACAAAGACATTGAGGGACCGGTCATCGGGGTTCCAGGCGTGGCGAAGCTGCGTGTCAGGACTGGCTGGTGGCATGTCCAACAATAAGTCTAGCCTGGGGGGGCGACAGAAATCTGGGCCGCGTAGTTCGCGGCGCACAGGCCGATATGAGGGCTCCCCACGTACATCCACTGACTTGATGCTGCCAGATATCTTCTGGCCCATGGCTTGGTAGGTCCAAGGGAGGATGGGACAGTGGGGAGGGAGCTGGAAGGACCAAGGGTAATAATGAGGGAGGCAGGTCCTGACGTTACCTCATGAGTGCAATAAAAACACGCTGGGTCCTCGGGGGAAAGGTGCTGTGGGACACACTCTTCAGACGGGGAAAACCACAGTCCTGAAAAACACAAATAAAACGTGTAATTAATGTAGAGTCTAAAACAAAAACACAAAACGCTTCTCTACTGTAACAATTAGCCGTTTTTCTTGTATTAAGCTCCATGAACATCTGTTCAAACATTTTTTTACCCCAAATTTACTGCAGCAATTTGGACTGTTGGTTGGGGAAAACTTCTTAAACGTCTTAAACGCTATAAACAAAAGAACTTCTGTTCTACATGTATAAACATCCAACAGAGACTGACAGAAGCATAAACAACATCCTCCACAGCTGCAGAGACGATGGAAATGACAGGAAAGGACAAAGTTCTCT
The DNA here is from genome assembly GCF_900324485.2 of Mastacembelus armatus. Classification (NCBI taxonomy): domain Eukaryota; kingdom Metazoa; phylum Chordata; class Actinopteri; order Synbranchiformes; family Mastacembelidae; genus Mastacembelus; species Mastacembelus armatus. The sequence continues at coordinate 613,321 of NC_046645.1, read as the reverse complement.
CCTCTTACGGTTTGTCTCTAGAAAACTATTTCCAGCCGTGGACAAACTTACACTTGAGTTCCTCTGTGTAGAAATGTATCTGTCACTCAATACTTTGACAGTAATTTAGAAATTATACACTAAAAAAAAGAGAGAAGCTGCAGCTGCACAGTGATGATACCCAACAAGTCGAAGAGAGGACACTTCCCAATATCATCTATAGTGTTTTTAAATTCTGGTCTCCTTCACCACACCAGCCCCGTTTTTGTTGATCTCACACACACGCACACACGTGCACGCGCGCGCGTGTGCGCGCGCGCACACACGCACACACACACACGCACACGCGCACACACACACGCACACGCACACACACACACGCACACACACACACACACACACACACACACAACTGACTCTCCAGGAAACACATTTACTCATTTGTATTATACAACATTATACTGAGCAAAACACATTTAGGGCTTTGTGCCTGTTAGATGATACAAATTCTATAAGCCAATCACGAAATACTAATACAGACAGAGGAGATTTGCTGAAACGTGACTGATGCTCTCACATCACATGCTCCTGCAATATTTACTCCCTCGTCTTAGTCTCTTCTTCACCAAGCGAACAAATGATGCAATCCATAATCTATAAGTCCTAATAATAACACTGAACATATACATGTTACTGAAAGCCTCATTCTAGTTCCGAACGTGGAGTTTCCCCATATGACCAAGTACAGTGGCTCCAAATCTGCTGCAGAGACACCAGAGCTAACTCACTCTATCACTCTTTCCTTTTTTCTGGTTCCCCTGCAGTGTCTTAGGAAGAAGCCCAACAGCTTTCTGAGGGGAAAGCATGCAACAGTAACTGGTCCAGGTACAGAGCCAGCAGGGGAGGGCTGAACAAATACGTGCTGCTCAAACATACGAGCAGATGAATGGATTGAGGTGATGGATATCACACTCTGAAATGCAATTTGCTGTAAGTTTCAAAGTAAAAGGCAACGAATGGAAACATCGACTTCATAACCTTATACAGATCTAAACAGACATTGTCTGCTGTTCAGTAAACAGCTCAGTTTGATCACTGCCTTATTTCTCAGTCGACTAAAAAAAAAAAAAAAAACATATTGCTTTGGTTTCTGGTCACAAGGCAGAGCTGAAAAAACATTTACACACATTATGGTCTTGTACGTCCAGCTTCTGTTTCAAAGTCAAAGTCACTACATTGTGATTTGTGGAGGTGAAAGGAGATGCAAGGTCAAGAAAAATGTTATTGGCTCTGACAACAACCCACTTGCTGGCAGACAAAGTAGTTTGCTCTACCTCATGCCTGCAACCCATGACTGGTGACACACACTCCATTTCCATACTAATTTGTACCACCGGGGATGACACATGAAGCCCTTTCAAGATAAATGACATGACTATTCATCACACAGCACAGTGTAGCTACACACAGGGAGACTGTGGCGATCAACATTTATTCGTCTGTGTAACATACATGACAAACAAGCCCTTGGTGGTCATGCACACACTGATTTTGTTGGCAATTGCAAATGCCCTGACTGTCAATAGGGAAACACTGGGCCAAACAATTAGGAGATAAGCCAAAGAAAGAGGAATCATGGGAAACAGGAGGGACAAAGAGGTAAAATGTGTTGAGAACAAAGGGATCGGGTTCACGGTGACTAATGAATCTCTAACACATACTGTGATTTGACTTACAACAAAGCAGAAATCTGTATTCTGCAGAGGTAAATCACTGTAGTCATTAAAGAACTTACTAAAGGAAAAACAAGATGAGGAATTTCGGGCAATCCATCTGCTCTCCACAGACAATAAAACACTTTTAAATCAAACCATCAATAAAAACCTTAAAAATGGGGATTCTGACAGATCCAGGTAGCAGCAGTAATTCAGATTTCTAGGTGAGGGGGTAGAGAGAGAGAGGCAGCCTCTCAAAAACAAACCCTCAGGGACTATTTGATGCAAAACCACATGGGGCTGCTGACGACAGAGAGGCACTTCCAGCTGCTTGATGGTCGACTTACAAATCAACTTCGCCCCAGTGCTTGACCCACAGAGGAACAGCTCTCTGTGCAGGAGGGCACGGGCAGCATTGTTACGCACACGTGCACGTCAACGGGCCTAACTGAGTGACTCAGTCCTACAACATCTGCAGACAAGAAAAACAAAAAACAAAAACATGGTAGTCTGAGGCGGACACTGGGGAGAGGGTTCGTCCTGATACAGTGACTAATAACTTCAAGCTGAACCAACAATGAGACACACAGACCAACAGTGTTATCAGCTGCAATGAGTGATCAATACCAGAGCTGATAGCATTAGCTGATTATTTAGGACAGAAGATGAGTCTAATAAGTTAATTAACTCATTTTACAAGAGAAAGTGGAAAAACATCAGTGGAGAAAATAATCAATGGCAGCTCTAACCAGTATAGTTGGACATGAAATGTTTAGTCTATACAGGCGTTAGACAGGCAGCATCAGGCTCAAGTATTAATTCACTACGTGAGTAAAGGCAGCTAGCTCATCTCCACGGCCGAGGAAACTCATTTGAGTCATTTGAGTATTTAGTGGAAAAGTCAGCACATTTAGAAAGACCTGCTGTTATTGTGACGGTGCAAACAAAACGAACCTACAAAAACAAGTAGCCTTGTACTTAGCGTTCACATTAAACTGTCCACGTGTTAAGACCAGCAGCCACAACAAAATGACCGAGCTCTGTTATCACATTTGCAGCAGCAGACTGTGAACAGACTGATCAACACTAAACAAGTTGAATTAACACAATGGGGACAAACAAGACAATTTCTACTTCAGGGTTTTAATCTGTACTGTGCCTTTAAACAGTACGATCTAAATCTCCTTCAGCTCTCACTGGCTGTGTGGACCAGTTTCATTTCCCTCAGTCTGAAAATGACTGTATGGTTTCACTATTTGTGATATTCACTGGCAAAGAAAACACAACTGAAAGTCTTAAGAGTGGGGAGCAAAGCAAAGGTTTAAATTGTTGGTGACAGGTCTAATGTTGGGTCTTCGTGTTTTCATGGACCACAAACACCCAGTGCTAACTGGTTTTCAGGGAGAAGGTGAACCGGCGTCTCCTCCTGTCTCAGGTTGTCTGAATGTCGACACTCTGTTGGGCGACATTCTCACTAACTAGGAGTTAGAGTTTAGTGTGAACATTAATATAACATTACCTTCATTTGAGTCCAGAGTGCCAAAAGTGCCATCTAACACTGGAGACTACTCAACAAAATTACTGTAAATACGCATGTATAAGTCGTTTCTCTGTACAAGTCACAGGACAAGCCAGAGGAGTAAAATAAGTGCGACCTATATTCCAGATAATACGGTATGTAGTTTGACATGGCCATGCTTCAATGCGTTTGCCTCAGAATGCAAACTAGTCTTCATCAGGCACATACCACAGTACCACATGCAATAAAATGACTTTTCTATCACACAATAAACGACAAAGTCTCTAGATAAGCAGGTTTAGACAAACACAGGAGTGTAAATATAAAGTCGGGTCTAACCGGCTCAATGTTCCAGCAGCGTAACGCGATACAGAAACTCTTCAACCATGTGTCACTCTCCCACATCTCAGCCGCTCACATGTGTGAAACATTACACAACAGGTCCAATGCTGGTTACAGTCACTGTGCTGAGGACAGGGTGGCCAGACTCAACACAAGCTCCTGTTCATACGAATTAACCCAAATAAGATGCAAAGTCAATTTGACACTAATATGGAAATACTTCTTCACTACTAACAAACATGACATGAGGACATGTTAAAATACATGTCACTACACCAACAAGTCCACTAGAAAACTGATAAAATAAAAAATAAAAGCCACATTACATTTAAGGCACCGATTCATTTCAAGACTCTCCCAGGATGTGCAGGCAACCTGAGTCTAAAAGAAACTGCCTGTAAGAATTTCTCCAACAGAGAGAACGGAAACTTGAGAAAACAGAGACTGAAAGAAGACGAGCAAGAGGTCAAGAGACAGAAGCCGCCTGTGAGAAGAGAGACACCTTTCTCAATGAAAGCTTTTCTACAAACAGCCAGGCAGTTCTCACAGAGCAATGTGAACACACAACCCCGATAGCCAAGAAGAAGAGTGGGAATACTTGCTCCTCAGTCCGTCATCCAAAACGAGGTCAGTACACAGTCGACCGCCAGACGAGTGTGGGACAGGGCAGAGACAGGCAAAGAGAGGGTGTTTGTTTATGTCGGTAAGTCGGTGAGTTCCTGCTTGTGACGCGAGGATGGGGAAAAACAGCTTGGCTCCGGTTCCCGGCTCAGACAGGAAAACAGCTGCTGGAGGGAGGGAGGGAGGGAGGGAGGGAGAAGGGGAGGGATTACTGTGGAAGTCTTTCCCGAGTAGCACAAAACCACCCACTCTCACAGATGCACTGCCTGGGTGCCTGTAGACTGGTGGAACAGTCTGGTGGAAACGTGGATACACACACGCTCAAACACACACACACACACACACACACACACACACACACACACACACACACACTCCTCCCACATTTGCAAATTAGCAGCTCGTTTCCACTTTGCTCTGCTGAGCTGGACCCTGTCAAGCAGACAGCTGAGGGAAACAGCAGCTCTTCTCAAATCAGAAATACATTGTGCTGTACAGTGACTGAAAGCCCCAAATCTCATCTGGGAATCTGTTGACAAAAGTATTAAGGACTAAGGTTTTCAGCTGCACTTTTTCCACATTGAAACTGCACAGGGTGACAGGAAGCTGGATATAAATGATGTTTTTAAAGAAAAGACATATCGCAGACACAACATAACTGAAAAATGAACTTAAGTTGTGAAGAGTCTTCGTGAAGCCAGACTGTGTCCGCCTTCTTTCAAAGACAGCAGTCAATCCCAGGAGCAAGCCGTTGAGGATCAACTACTAACACAAATATTACGGTGTCTGAAGACTGTTATTGTTTGGAGCAAAGGTTACACTTTTACACCGAGGGGGTTGTTGCTGCTTGCACTGCTGAAGTGGTAAAATCCAACACAATTAACCAGGAATGTGAACTGACAGCTCAGGGCAATGACTAACATGTTTTGTTTTCCACATGACCTGATGAGATAAAACTGACAACACTGATGACGCCAGATCAACACGCTGTGACTCTTCACAGGAATAATCCACAAGGTAAAAACATTTATACTTCAGGTGGTGCTGGACCTTTCACATCTTCACACATTTGCTCTTCTCCATGCACCACACACGTTATGATGTGTGTAACGTAATCTCAGTTATGACAAGACTTTGTTCCCTTCCTCTTCCCTCGGCTCTGACGCCATCCAATGCTCTCTACCTGTGCAGCCCCGGGACAAGTCAGCCCTCCTCTCCCACCTCAAATGCACAACAGCCTTCCTCTCTGCAGGGGGGCGCTCCTAAGAGCGTCGCATGCTGAATTCTACGCACATTAATGCAATACGACTTGACTTTAATTAACTCAAGCAAAGAAAAACCACACTGGAGCTTTTACTGTACAAAAATGCACATTGGCCACATTTATAATAGATTCAAGAACACCCACCCACCCACACTGACGACTGCAGCAGCAGCCTGCAGTGTCACCTTGGTTTGACATGGCCTGGCCTGCTGACAGGAAAGAATAGCTTTAGGTGGGGATCAAGTGAGAAAGTAGGCCAGAGCTACACTTATTTCAATATACAAATAATGTGGAGAACACCGAGAATGTAAATAGGACACAGACAGTTGACTGCAAGGACACACAGATGGGATGGAAAAAACTGCAAACAGCCAGCAATTCTGTGATGAGGATAAGTCCAAAAAAAAAAAAAAAAAAAAAAGATACGCGGAAAGAAGGAAAAGTGCAGGACAGAGTGGGAATTTGAAAACTGAAATTAGACAACAGTACCGAGGACTGTTAAACCTTTATTAAAATAAAACACCATAAAACAAAACTGCAGGCTATAATCATTAAAACAATTCTCCTTTTGTCCTCCATAAAGTAGATGGATGACTTTACAATGCACAGATCAAAGAGTCTAGTCAGCCGAGGTAGCAGGCTCGTCGATAACAGATCCATTTGTCCAAATGACTTCCTGTTTCTCAGGCAAAGACACACCTATTAGCCGAGGATGTTGTGCAGTTTGCAGGCTCCATGTCTCTATTTACCCAAGAGAAAAATCTGTTAACACCCATGTGTTGGATGTAGGAGCCAAGCTGACCCTCTCTGACAATCCAGATCCAAAATCACAGACTGCAAGCTCCACAGGCAACCTCCAACAAGCAGGTGAGTGGAAGACAAAGTCTGAATTACCAATATGTGATCACTTCATGTATTGGCCAAGCAGAACTGCCAAAAGACTTAAAATTCCCTTTTTCCCCAGCCTTAATATTCTCTTTATACTCTGTTGGGACTTGGACTGCTGGTCAAACAAACAGGACACGCCACTGTGGAGATTTTTCATTAATTTAAGAAAGTAGGTGGCAGGTCAAGCAATAATTAATATCATCCACACACGGGATTTCATTCCAAATCCGAGTCACTGGCACAGAGACAGAAAAGCCCTTTGTCTTCATTAGACTGGTGAAGCCACAAATGTCTGGTGCTGTGGAGTGAGACTGGAAATTTGACAGGATGAGATACGTATTGCTTCAGCACTGTCTTGCATCTTTGCACTGCTTTCATAAGCTTACACACACACACACACACACACTCACACAAACACACACAAACACTTACACACACACACACACACTCACACACACACACACACACACACACACACACACTAAGAGTAAAGATGCTCTGAACCAGCTTTCTAGCTCATTTCCATCTCCAGTCCCTAAGAAAATGAATAAAGAGGTAAAAAAAAGAGTAAAGTGAGCAGCAAAAGGTACAGTCACCCAATAATCCAGACACGTAGTAACTCATCATGGAGAACTAGTTAGTGGGAGACTGTGACAATAAGTTTTCCTCCATTTTGTTGGAAGTTATTTCCCATCGTGTGTTGGAGCAGCAACGACTCTGTGCTTCCATTTGCATCGGCTCTGCCATGGCTGTTCCTCGCGGTGCATCAAATGTTTGCCTATCATTAAACAGTCCTCGGCTTCCTTGAGTTTCCCTTTGGGGATTAATAAAGTTTATCCATCTATCTCATCTATCCCCCCTGTGGAGCAGCTGGGCACTTTTACAATCTGCAAAGTCAGACCTTAATCACAATGAACAGCACCTGCTGGCGGCACAGCGTTTGGATTCAGTATTTGGGAACGGACCATTTCAAGTTGAGCTGCATAAAGACAGAAAAAAGTCCAGTCTCTGCTTGATAGTGGGCCTCCAACTAGACTGGAAAAGATCTGCTGCTGTGGTTTGGCGTCCTCCAGTCCATCACTGTGGAAAGTAAGGCAATGTGACTGGTATCACTTGTCGAGACAGGTGTGTTGGAGCTGTACCGCTGTCATGCATGCGGAGACAAGATCTGCTGTTGCTGTGTTGTTGTGCTGGATGAGCTACAGACTTTTGCTGTAGTCAAAGCAAATCACTACAAACACAAACAGAAACACCTGTATGGCATTACAGAGGCACCAGAGCCCCGTAATCACATCACTGCTTTGTTTAAAATGCAGCTTTAGTTGCCACATCCCCAACAGTATGTGGAAACATCAAATCAGACTTTGTACAATAAGGGTACATCGTGTAGCACCACCTTTATTTTATTAAAAAGGTCAGAAACTCAATATTTGAAGAGACGAGACTAAAAATACTTTTTAGCACAAGCTGAAGAAACGGCCACACAAATTAAAAGCTTCAGTGTTATAAGTCAACACGTTTCTCACACGGACCCAGAAACACCCAAAATGCTACGATGGCTGTGTACGTGTACATGTGACAGATTAACAGTACAGCGTGTACCCTGCCTCCTGCTCAGAGCTTCCAGATCCAAACAACCCCAGACTAACTGAACACAGGAGCTGCTTTGGGAATAAACAAACTTATTTGGTTGAACGTCGGCCTGAGTGTTCGGAGGCTGTTCTGGTTTTTTTGTTTTTTTTCTTTTCAGTTCAGGCTATTAAAAGGTTATTTGGCTCAAACGCTCAGTTTTTGGCAGTAGGATCTGCTGCTTTGCTCGCTGCTTAATGGCTCACATATTGCCATAACAACCTCAGCTATGTGGATATTTGTCTTGCTTTGGGCTTGTTTTCATTATTTATGGTCTTGATTCATTTGCCTTCGACATACAGCGGCTTTATGATTCAGGTGAGCCACGACTAGCTGAGGTGCATTTGCGTAACATTATTTGAGGTTTTCTTCAACTTCAAATGCTTTGTCTCTATTTAGTTTTAGAAAAGACTGGATTCTTAATTCTCACAAAAGCCATATCCCATGTATGAATCTGTTTTTTGTATTTACTAGCTGTCCGTTGAACAGAGCCTTCACTTTGCTGGTCTGCAGTTCTGAGGTGTACTGTAACAGCTGAAACTCTCCCAGCCTGTACTACATATCAGCGCTTTCTGGGTTAGGATCTGCTGAAATATTTAGTAGCCATCTTGGATCATCTTTCTCTGCACCTACAGGTAAGCCCAAACCAATCTGATCGGTTTTCCAGAGCTGGGTCTTCACATCACTAACAACCAAACCCTTCCCCTCACCAGGGGGACATTTTGTCATGATTGGCTCGGATCGCTGTGTGTTTAGACTCAGCTGAATGAGCAGAAAATCCTCCTTTCTCTACCTTTGACCCGCCCTGGTGACACTGCTGACACATGAAATAAAAGTGGAGCAGAGGTGACTGGGGCACTGGAAACTAACCTTTTACTCCACATGAACGCAGGCGTCTTCAGGTTATTTCCTGTTGAGAACGAGATCAGAATGATGCTAAATCCTAACGGGGTTGCTTTCATAAACCAGGTCCTACTTTTGTCATGTAGGTCGTATAAAGTACCCAAGGAAGAGGTCTCACTAATATTCTCTATGGGGAATCATAAGCTCCAGCACTGAAGACTCATGTTCACCTGTGAAAACCTGGTTTGCTTCAATCCACCTCAGCCTGTGACAAACAATTCAAAATAAGAGAATAGCGACAGAGAGAGAAAGCAAATGAACAAGAAGAAACAGGGGGAGACCTCTACTATTAAATATTCATGAGCCTGTGCAATCTTTATGTTCATCAAAATTTTAAGACAACTCTTCAAACATTAAACAGACAGAGGGGTGGGATCCCCTGTTTGTCATTTGCACTTTAAGTTGCTGATACATCCAGGAGAAAATTGATGCAACGAACCTACGGGGGGTCATGAGTCAGGAACAGCGTTCGACTTATTTACAAACACACCCACCCTGTTTCTACCAAATACATTTTTACTTTCATAGCGTTATGAGTTTAGGTTTCAAGCAGGGGTATAAATTACTTCCCTGCAGCCCACAGAGCCATAGGACTGTCAGGGGAGAGCACTGCTGCAGCTTCAGAAGCAACATGGCTCCTTGTGGTCAAGCACTACTTTACGCCACTAAACCTCCATCTGTTCAGTAAAGCACTCAAAGCACCAGTGGCTCCCCCATAAAAACTGCAGTTTCAGTGGGCTAGTAATACTGTCTGCTGACTCTTCAAGTACTGCCCGACAAAACGTGGGCCACTTCACTGCATTTACGTGTGCATAGATGAAATTATTCTTAACCCTTCAAAGTGACCCAACTGACAACCCATGGAAACAATGAAATGTGTCTTTAAACCAGAGCTGGTGATTAAAGGAATAATTCACCGTTACAGAGATGATCATTTAATACAATTAGGCCTAACGTAATAAACAACAGGTCAATGAGAGACAAATCATTCTCAGATGAAAAAGATCCATCAGTGTTTAAACATTTGTCTGTGACTCCATGACAACAAACTACAGTTCAAACAGGGTCTTTCTGCACGATGCTGCAGATACAACGGCTTCGTAAATGGTGCACGGATCTAGACGTGGTGGCAGCTCTACATCTACTCCTCTTCCACATGAGCCGCCCTTGAGAAAAACAAGTAAACCCATGCAGGCACGCACGCACACACACACGCACACACACACACACACACACGCACACACGCACACCGAAGTACCTGATCCAGGCCTCGATAGTGTGTGGCGTGATGAGACAGAAGGCTGGCTCACACAGTTTACGCAGCGGCCTTCTCTCCAATGCCCCTCACTTGTCACCACCTGTTTCCTCTTCCCACACACACAGATCCAGCCAGTGAGCTGGTGTGGAAATAAAAGTCAAGTAATCTGGATGTCGAAGAAACACTGATCAGCATAGAAAGATATCTGCAGCTCCTCATATACAGATGATGCTTCCTTAACACTCAATAACATATTTAGTAACATACATACTTAATAACATACTCAGAAATGTGGGTGTGTGTGTGTGACCATTTCAGCATCATCCCAAAACACAACTATTCTCACCCACTTCACTTCTGCCACACACACTGTACTGTTCTATAAACTAGTCCTAATCAGGCAGTACTCAGCCTTAATGCTCTTTTTCAGGAGCAGAACCCTCTTGTTCTGATGATTAGAAGAACCATCAGTATGCACCAAATAAGATACAACCCCAGTTTAGTTTACAAATGTTTTATAGAGCAATTTCACATGTTCCACAAGAGGAAGAGGCCAGCTGGGCTGCCAGAAGATCTCTCCTATCAGTGAGCAAGGGACTATGGAGAACTGCAGCTTTTAATGATCTGACATTTTAATGATGGTTAGAGGGAAGAGAAGGTGAACCATTTATCAGTGGGAGGCCCCTGGGAGACTACGGCCCTCAATTGTTTCTGCCTCATCTACCATCTCTCCTTCCAAAAACATTCTCAAGCATCCAACCACTCCTATTGTCTGGTTCAGAGTTGTATATGGGCCCAGGATAAAAGGGGGCCATCAGACCAGTCATTAAACTGTACAATAAAGACTGAAGTGCAATGTGTGTGAAGATGAATAACTTTGTTTAGAGCACTAAGGTGCTTCACCACCCCCTCCTGAATGCAATTGACTGCTGGAGAAACTATAAATAAATCCCCAAACACAGAGCACCAAGCGCAGCCACTCGTCAGCAGACATCCTGCTAAAATACAGCAGACAGCCAGTAAATAAGGCAGCAAGAGAAGTAGATTTACAATTAGTAAGAAATGTTCTCCAGCCAGGCCAAAGCAGCACAACTAGGAGATGATGATTCAACAATGTCACTGATCTTTTATAGCTTTAGTGCTGCTGCGGCTAAGAAGAAGAACAAATTTACATTTGAAGACCTGGTCACACGCCTTTTTTTTAATGTTGACAGTGTCCAAAAAAAAACTGCCCCATTCTTTACTTTACACTCTTTCACCATGTGGGATGTTTTTGTTAAACGGAGGTCAACTAGGAAGCATGTTAGAAAATGCAAAGAACCATGTGACTTTGCAGCTTAATGTGCCACAGATGACCTTGTGCCTCATCTGCCTCAGAGAAAATGAGTCATTAACTACAATCAACTATAGTGTGAATTAACTTGGATAATTAATGGGCTGAGTTCTAATTAAAAACGCTAAACAAAAATTGGAAAAGAGTGTGTGGAAAATATCTGTTCTGTTTATTGTCATGCTATGATTTTCCCTTCACAACACTCAAAAACATTATTTTGTCCTGACCTCAGGAAAACCAAACCAAAGGTGCAGCTCTGCACAGAAAACCTAAAGACCTACAGTCTTAGATATTTATTGCCAAACTAGACAGAAACAAAGAAACAAAGAAATATTACATGAGTTGATATGATGCAACTCACCGCTCTGAACAAAGATCCTGACAGATCCTGCAAGCAACAACGCTGCTGAACGTCAGCTGGGCAATAAGATTCCAGCAGAGTACACCCATGAGCTCACAGGACAACTCAATTATTCATGGCACTGTAGTGTAGCTAAACAATGACCGGGCTCGTGGGATGGTTGAAATTCGAGGTAGGGGTATGATCATTAGCGTGTTCAAGTCAGACAGACCGAGTGCAGAGGACAGCATGATGCTGTGGTATTTGGAGAGGATATTTTTGTTTGGGCAGGTGGGCAGCAGGGTCTGACCTGGATGGACCAATTAGACTCCTGTCTAAGTGCAGGTTTTTACCTGTGAGAGACTTTGCTTTGTTGGCATTTCAGGGCGATCAATTGTATGAAACTTCTGCTCCCACAGCCTGGATGCTGTCTGATCTCAGGTTTACTGAAGACTCTTTGTATTGACGTGCATATGCCATGCACCTGCACCAGCGTGCACACAACGCCGTGCAAGAGGTCGCCTGAGATATCCTCTGTTGTGTGTGTGTGTGTGTGTGTGGACTCTGCCCTCACAGTGACCTGGTGGTTTGGCAATGGTTTTGCATGGCACGAAAACAAAGGAGGACGACGACAAGACACAGTCGTACGAGGAAAAGGCAGCTGGTAGGAAGAAGGTCAGGATGTCTGCTTTTAAACCTTCATAAAGGAAACTTCCTGCTTCCAGGTCTGATTTAACCTTTTGTTTTACACACAGCTGAGTACAAAGTTGAGCTGGAAGCTTTTAAGGTCACCTGTGTACGGAGCACCAGGGACACTACAGATAAATATTTAATAAAGTGATCGGTAGTGTTCTGACAGAATGGAACAATGGCGTCATACTACACAATCAGCATGATTACGTCTAATTCAGAAAATATACTAACTAACTTGAGGATATAACTAGTAACTTTACTAATCACCAAAAAGAGGTAACTGTTAGACTTACTCATCTCTAGCACATCCAGTTCAGATGGGTCTTCTGACTTCTTATCAAAAACCAATGACATCAAACTGTTTTTGTCGTCAATATAAAACCGTGCTTATCAATCTGCTCTGTCAGAGCTCGTCAGACCGACACGACCTCCTCTTCCTCCAGCTATTGATTACTCAGCTGCTTCACTGATGTCTTGAGTCTGTGTGTCTCCCACCACTCAGCTCCACTCTGAGGGCCCTGAAGCACAAATTAGACTTTCAGCACCTGAAGCCACGTGATGTAAATGTCATCATCTGCCCATGGCCCCAAAGGCACGGAGGAGGCTTCTGTATCACTGCTAATAAGGTTGGAAAGTTTAGCATCAAGCAGCTCCATTAATACGTGAACTATTAAGTCATTTCCATTCACATGGTTCAGAGCTCATTGCAGCACATACTGCAGAGCTTTAGTGTACCAGGATGGAAACGTGTGGGTGGAGGCTTCTTCCAGGAGGAGCGCTTTACACCACATCCTTCTCAGATGTGAAAGATAAACAGCCCCAGTAACTTGTGTGCTC